>NW_019525005.1:77697-114363 GCF_002814215.2 Seriola lalandi dorsalis | reverse complement strand
CCTTTGCATCCCCCCCACCCCTCCTCCTCGTGTCATCAACCCAGAGACTGCAATGAGCTCATCCTTTACCTCCCTCCCTCCCTCTTTCTCTCTCTCTCTTCCCCTCCCTCATTCACTCTTCCTTGCCTCCCCTCCTCTCTTTCTCCACACCTCATTCCTTCTCATGCATCTCCCCCTCTAACTCTTTCATGCTTTTATTTCCCTCTTCATTTTTCATCACTTTCATGAATTCTCATGTGGTGTCCACTCTCTCCCTCCACCTATTCATCACTGTGTCACGCCATCTCTCTGTGTCTGTATTTATCTTATTTCCCCCCTCCCACCTCTTCGTCTTCATCCTCTTCTTTATTTCCCTGTGTCTTTTAGTGACCACACCCTGTCAGCAGTATGCTTCAATCATGACTCTGACTCTCTTCTTTTTTCCTCTCAGTCTTTTTTCCACTATCATTTGTCTTTTTCTTCCCTGGTCTTCTCTTTTTCTCTCTTCTGTTTTTGCTTTCCTCTGATATCCCTGGTGCAATGAGAGAGGCTGTAGTACTGTAGAATACAAAAGGGGCTGCTTCTCCCACTTGACAATCAGACTCACTCCCTTTCACACGTCTGCACGCACACAAATGCACACAAACACACACACACACACACACACACACACACACACACACACACACACACACACACATACCTTGTTAATCTGTCATTCAGAGCAAGTCCAGCTGTCATGTCGCATGTTATTGGAGACAACTTCTCTCTCTGTCTCTCACACCGTGTCAGACGCTAACCACCCAAATATATAGTTTATAATTTCAAAAACATGAGGAAATCAGAATATAGTTTGCTGGGAGTCAATTTAGCCAAAATTTAGCCACAACTGGGATTTGAACAAAAGTCTACTAATGAACCCTTTATAATTACCCTCCCAAAAATGTGCTTGCAGTATTCCAGCGAAAGTATAACATGACCTCCCATAAACTGACCCAGATTTGTTTTGTCACATTACAATTCATGTTTAAACCCAAGACACAGACAGACACAGTGCAGGTTTTTATTAGTGAAATGGGCCAGTTTGATAAATGAGGGATGTCGGCTTGTGTGGTGGGAAGAAAATGAAAATGAGAGAGGAGGGAAGTGAGAGCAGAGATAAAAAAGACTGAGGAGAAACAGAGCTGCGGCTGTGTCTGGATACAAACTTAGTTTGGTGGTAGATTTTCTAGACTTTCTCGCCAGCAAAGAAACTGTGCGTTTACAGGTTTGAGCTTGAGTCAATACTGGCCTTTCATTGAATAATAGATATCAGTTATGCTGGTCGTTTACATGTTTTAGTTTTAGTTTTTAGTGATAATTAACACGTAAAATCAATAACATGTAATTTCTTTAATAGAAATGGAGGAAAATTTTATGAATATTGGCACAAAGTATCAGCTATTTACAGCTTTGCTCGTAAAGGACTCTAGTATTGTGTTTCAACATTACATTCTGTGTCTTTTTTGGAATAAACTGTAACACCCATGCCATCCTTATTGACCATGGTTATTATTAGCATAGTCATTCAAGCATCTACTGGGTGTATTTTACTAGGGAACATAAGGATATAATATTTAGAGGATTTAATTTGCACACTTCCAATATGTGTGCTTGAGAAACTAACAGCCCATCACATTTTGCAAAACCTGGGACATTCCCAGCTGCCTACAACAATAGTCTTAGCTTATTTTGTCTTAACCGAGTTTTGCAAAAAATCAAAGCATCGAACACATAAATAATAACTTGACTGATTCAGCAGCCGAACACACTCAACACTTTTCTACAACGGAAATGAAGCATTGTGGTTGCACTTGTATCAAATTAGACAAAAACTATAATTAATATGATCTTGATCAGACAGTAAACAAAAACAGTCATACCCCAATAACCATACACCTACGCTGTTGTCTCACTTCGAGTACTTGCTATGTTGAGTGCAATCACACTGACAAGTATGGCTACATGCAGTGCACTACAGGTAGCTGGATGGTGCACCCAAAACTTGTAAATACGGCAACCGCGGAAGGAGTTCAAGTCGTTGGTGCCCACGGCAGCATAATTTCCATGTTGCATGACATGGGGGGCACACACATACTTGAGGCCTTTCCAGTACTAGGTCTTGTATGTAGCTGACGCCCTTTTAACTTGGCACCTTTAGCCACATGAATTAGTCTCAAACAAAGAAACACAATCTCTCTCTACCCCACATTGGCATCCAGTGGTCATCCTTTGAGTCTGCCATCTTGCTTGCAGTCTCCCTTGTTTAGGCCATGTGGTCCCAGCCACCATTTTGAATCAGCCATTTCCACAGACAAACGTTGTATTTATCAAATTAAGTATTCCTCAGAGACCCAAATTGATAGTACATTTTGAGACCGAATCAGTATTGGCTGTCCTTCCCTCAGTAGGGTGGTGCCCTGAAGATAACTTTGATATTAGAAGTTAAGACCCTCTGTACTGTACTCTCGGTTAATCTGCGACTCATAGGTGTGAATGTGAGCATGACTGGTTGCTAGTATCTACATCAGCCCTGTGATAGACTGGCGACCTATCCAGGGTGTACCATGCCTTCTCCCTGTGTCTGCTGGGATTGGCTCCAGCCTCCTCACAACCCTAAAAGGATAAATGTTAAACGGCTAATGAATGAATTAAAGGTTTACACCCCAATTTACTGGGGTAATAATACGCTGATTCAGTTACAGATCATAGATATCGCGTTGGCCGATGAGAATAGGCACCAGACGTGAGAGTTTATCTTTGGCTTTAGTCGGCGTATTGTGGCTGTATATCTCTATCCCTATCTTGATAATAAGTCAGGTTGGGAATAGCAGTTTGAAGGAGACAGTCTGGCGATGCAGTGCGGCTTTGATGGCATTATACTACGTTCTTTTCCGTGACACAGTTCCTGAATAATACTGGAACATCAAGAACTTTGGGGACTTGAAGGTTAGCTCTTTGCTCTTAATATAATAATGTCTAAGTATAGTATATTTTGGGTCTTCTATGAAATTATATGCAGTATCTAATAATTAAACCATAATTTAGGTATATGGCGTCTAATTAGGGTATGCATTGGGTTTTTTTACCTTTTAATACAGAAAATATTAATGTTAGTTTTTGTCAAATTGACACAAAGTAGGGCTAGTTACATCTTATTAGGGTACCATATAATAATGGGCAACCAACATTGTTTGGAAGTTTGTCCCAACACTGTTGCAGAAGTTCCTAAAAACATGTTGCTCTTGTAGGTTGCTCTGGTTCTTTGAGTTCGTACCAAACCAGCTCCATGAGGTTTAAGTCTGGAGACAGTGTTGCTTTTCATAATTTGAAGCTACTATCTAGTTCTTGTCTTTGAATGTTTAGAGTCCATATCTTGCTGTAGGATGAACCCCTGGCCAACCAGTCTGTCTTCCTTTGTTACCTGCCTTTTTCTCACCATGCTGATAGCAAAATAAAGTAGGCTACAGTACTACTTTCTGCAGGACAGTATTGTCCTAATAATGCATCAGAGGTTGTAGTAACACCATTTGTCCCAACATTGCCTTTGTACAAACAGAGAGTATGTAAATCATCACCTGTAGAAATCGTTTGAATTAACTTTCAAGGCTTCATTGTCTAACATTGCTGCAGGAAAGCTGTAAATTAACCAAATTCTTTATGCCTGTGAAAGGCCTGTTTTCCATGAAATTGACCTTCGTTTTTTAATTGCCTAAACCTTGGGCAGTCCACTCAACATTGTATTATTTAACATTACTCACTGGACTTGAACTGCTTACATTTCAATAAAAAGCTGAAAATTTAAAGGCAGAGCTCAAGCAAGGGTCCAAAGCCAAGAATAGTCCCCACAGACAGAAACTGAATCTATTTGTGAGCCCAGATCGTGAATGAAATCTGAATCGAAATTTCAGCCAAAAAAATTTCAGGCCCAGTCATTAATATGAAGAACAGCTTCATGTGTCATGCAGTATCCCCTTGCCTTCCTATTTTTATTAGTAAATAAAAACATACTGTTCGTATTACAAGTACTCATAATTTGTTCCAGTGTTATCAACAATTTCAACTATCAACGATAACTGCACATATAAACAATAAATTATAAGGAACATGGGGAACCCAACAACATGATTAACTGGACAGGGGCGAAGAGGTGAAATGCTGCCCCCTATGGAGGTGGATCAAGTAGCACGATCTTACACATTATACCTTTAAAGCCTGGATAACAACAATGACTGATACCCTCCCACTGGAAAGAATCCAAAACATCCTTAAACACACAGACCAGGGGATTAAAACCGGTAAAAAAAACAAAAATCTAAAAAAATCTGTGATTTGCAAACGCGCTTCAGCGGACACAGGGCAGGACGTCTCCAGTGACTGGGAGCTGAGCTGCCGAACCTTTGCCTGGCTTTTTTTCTCTGACAACTTAAGATCCAGACGTCTGATGACTAAAATCCTTCATCTGGTTAAAATATATAGTTGAAAATGCTCAAGGTGTAAAAAGTGTATGTGACTTAAAACTAGATAAAAGTCGATTTTGAGGTATTCTACTCAGGCCTTTTTCTGTGCGTATTGCTGTGGTTGCTTTTCTTTGTTGTAGGTGTTGCTATTTATTTGCATTCGGTGATGTGTATAATTGTGTTTATGCTTCACAATAAAAATATTAGAAACGAGATAGGCACATTAGTTGAGTTGAGTGACTTTGCAAAATCATACAAACCGTTTGAATTCAGGATACATGCAACATGTTAAAGTTACTTCAAGTCTAGTTTTATGTTTTTATCATTTGTTAATGCAGGTGTCAACAACAATCCATACCTTGCAATCCAAAATGTCGAAGTTAAGGGCAGCCTTTCTAATTTTAGAGGGAAATGGAAAACAGAAGAAGCATGTTTCACAACAGTAGGCTATATGTATTAAAGAATACGTCATTTGTTTCTCTGAATAAGACCACATAGTGCTGAGGTGGTTCCCTCTATAAAGAAATCCCCGCAAACTGGCAAAAATCTTAAGCCTCGATGTATAAATCTATCATTTTAAAATGGTTAACGACAATAAAACCTGATTTAAAATTATTGCCTTGCCCTACCAATCACCCCTGTCAGTGTCAGCAGTGGGTCTTTCTCTTCTTCTTTGTCTTTGTCCTAAAGCAAGCAGTGCTATAAACCCATTATATTCATATTGCTTTATGGAAATATAAATCAGCAGCAGTGGTTCCCGGTGGGGTGAGTGGCATCTATAAAATGTGTGCTTGAACAAGGCGGTCATAAAGAGTGTCTCAGCATAAGGAGCCCCCAGGGTTTAGCCATGTAAAGCTACATTTTTTTCCACAGACAGAAAAAACCTGATAAAATGATCAGCGGGCAAAGGCCAAGGACCATAGCTCAACCCTCAACTGAACCAGTCCGTCACCCATCTGTTCAGGTAGATGCAGAGCTACTACTTACAAAACTAGAATTAGATTGAATAGAATTTTGTGAGGTCAACACACCCTTGACCTTTGAACTTTAGCCCCCAAAATCTAATCAGTTCATCCTTGAGCCTTAGTGAATGTTTGTTTGAGTCTCTACAGCTACAACTCTCGAATTATCACGTTATATGTCACGTGTTTAATTCGCACAGAAACAGAAACAAAAACAAAAACGTCTGTAAAAGCAAGTTGTGGTTTTATCAAGATATAAAGCCTTATAACATGTTTCAGGTCTTTATACTAAGCTAACTTCCTGCTGGCAGTAGGGCTGCTGCGATTAGTCGCCGTAATCGACGACGTCGACGATGAATCGTTTCTCATACATACATTGATTTATTTGTGGCGGTCAGTCACTATTAACCGCCATATATTTATTCCCTATTTGTCTTTTATGGTCAAACTGATTCTCTGTCATCGAGCCTGCTCTCTGGGAGAGGCGGGGCTGCAGGTAAACAGCGCGCACGCACGCACGCACACGGAGCAAACGGCACGGCAGAGGCTGCGCGAGACAGAACCAGGTGAAGACAACTGAAGATTACTGGAGTGGACGACAACTATCACTGAACTTTACCTTACTGTAAGTGCAATAAAACGTAAAAGGCCAATAAGAACTTTATTAAAATACCTGCAACAAACAGCAACAAACAGAAAAGAGATATTTTCATCTGTTTCTCCCACGGACTCCCGGTGTCCTTTACACCGCAACATCGCGCTGACGAAAGCTGTCTTTATGTGAGTCTCACTGATTATCTTAGTTTACCACAAATCCTAAAACGTGGCAGATTGTTGTAAACTGAGAAACCAGAACAATCAATTCAAATCCTGTTCTGAATTTACTCTTTTTAAAAACAACAACAACAACAACAACAACAACAACAATAACACCAAAAACCAACAACAGTAATCTTCTGAGCTGGATCACAAGGTGTATGGATAAGATAAAGATAAGATCAGCTTGTTAGTTTCTGACTTGAGCACATTACTGTTCAAATCCCTTCTTATTTTGTGGCGCACAGTGAGATCAGTCACAAACGTGAAGGATTACTTCATGTGTAAGTGTTGTTTATTCATTAGTAGACAGAGCTTTTTAATATCTTTGGTCTTTGTAACTGATGCTTACTCTGATAAAGTCGTAAAGTTGTTGCTGCTTGAGTATTTACACTGAATAAGTGTTTGAGAAAATGTTTAACCCCTGAATCTGGGGTTATTGCTCATGCCAGAGTGTCATTTAGATTTTCTGGAGGAAAATTAACTGTTTAGATTAATCGACTACTGGATAAAATAGTCGATAGATTAATCGTTAGAAAAATAGTTGTTAGTGGCAGCCCTAGCTGACAGTAGCTTGATATTTATCATATTCGTCTAATGCTGTGACAGTGGGAAATTGACAAGTTTGTACTGATAATGTAAGTGTGACAGAAAGTAGTTTAGCAAATGCAGGGACCCACTTAAAGCTCCTATTGTCAAACTACTGAAAAGTACATTACATCTTCTCTGGAAAAATAAGGTTATACCAGAACTTTCTCTGGAAGTGAAAACTGGCTCTCTCACTCTTTCCAAAACCACAGTCACGTTATTTAAAAGAAAAGCTCTTCTATCATCTCGATAAGGCATATGGGTGCTGTTGATGATTGAGGAAAAACAATTATCATACAGTCCCACACCTCAAATTAAATACATGCACTCATATCACATGGATTTGCAAATGTAATCTGCATTGATTTGGCAAGTTATTCTATTAAGCTGCGGGGACATGAGCCTGGTAATTGCTTTCTCTCTCTTAAACACACACACACACACACACACACACACACACACACACACACACACACAGACACAGTATGTAAGCTATACACTTGGGGTGCATGTATAAGCAGTGTCTAAATGGTTTCCCGACAGCTTACTGGGTGGGGAGCATTTATCGCTGCTTAGTGTGGAAAGAATACCCGACTCGTGTGGAGACCATTCATCCATAACTGCCTGATTCAGTCAGACTGAGAGTGACTGAATAACCCAGACACTAATTCTCTGAGGAGATGAATAATAATTCAATGTGGTAAAGGTAGTCGCTGGGCAACGATGAATGAATGAATACAAAAGGTGTTCGTCAAGTGATGACTGAATAAAATCAGGGGTGGTAATCAAGTTTGTTTGGGGATGAAGGAATGACTAAGCTGCTTGTTTTGTCAGGTGATGAGTGAAAGTATTTGACTCAATTTATCAAAGGAAAGGGAAGTTAGCATTAGCAATAATTAACTGTGCAATATATCACGATAAAGTGCACATGCTGTAGCTACACACAGTGATTCCCGCGTAATACAAATGCAGTATTGTTTGTTACATAGTTTGTTCTTAGTCCTACTCGTTTGGTGTGTTAGAAGACTAATATACTGAATTAACATGTTGCAGGAGTGCAACCAATGATTATTTGAAGTACTGTTTATTTATATTAATTTGGAACCCTTTAATCCATATAGTGTCTTAAAATGCTCATCACAACATCCAAAAGCTTAAAATGTTTTACCTTTTCAGATGAGGATGGGAACTCTTCACCGAGGTTGTACTAGCAGCAGAAGTCTCATCTTGCAGCTCATTATTCACACTGACCAGTGACTTTTATACCTTGAAAGTTGACTTCAGGCCCTCCCTCTTTGTCCTCAGATCATGCTTCCAGTTTGTCTTCTTTGCTGCAAAACACGGAAATGATTCTTTATTTTGGTTCATTGTGTTCACCCAATTAGAAGCAAAGCAAGTCTCTCAGCCAAAACCCTCAGATGTTTAGTTATGGTAACCTCTTATACATAAGCTCTATTCTCTCTAAACATCCTCTGTTTGCAAGAATCTGTTGTTCAGAGGACGTTGAGACCAATATTTAGCCTACTCTCACGAGGCTGGGCTTTCCCTCAAAGGCCAGGAGTTTGGAATGGGAATTTGGGGTAATGAAGACAAGCCAATATTCCATCTTTCTCAGGGCACTTGATGTTGAAGTTTGGGAGGTGATTGTACAAGACAGAGGTAAAATACCCCAGTCATCATGTTATGCACCAGCTGGACCATCTAATACTTTAGAGTTTAAAGACTCCTACACAAAATACACACAATGCACTCATTGTTCATTTTCAGGACCTGTCATTGTTATAGTTCCAGTTATGCTGTAATATTAGCTCCTTTCTTACCCCTTGTTACTACTGGAGCATATTCCCACAAGAATTTACATTCCATCATAACCCACAAAAAATTTGAAAAGCGTTGTAGGATATTTTGAACTGTAAAATTACAACGTGAGGCTGAGACACAGCCCATATTTTCTTATCTTTTCTTTCTGTGTGGAGTCCCACTCATGGTCGAGGAGGGTCTCTTTAACAGGAAGGGTATAAATACACCGACAAGCTCTGGGACGCCCTCACCTTTCCCCAACGGAAACGGAAAATTCATTGTTACACAAAAATATTTCAGAGAGGATATTGTAATTTATTAAAACATTATCTAAAAGATGATCTTATACACACTATTAACAAAGATGTAGACGAGTGGGCAATGGCATGGCACTCATTACATTCAGCTAGAGGAGGGAAAAATATTAACGGAATAAATAAAAACTCACTCCCATGCTTCTTTGGCCACATTTCTTTTCAGTTGAACATTTTTTCGTTTGCCATTCTTAATATGATTAGATCCTTGTTTTTTCCACAGTTCCTCAAATGATCAAGTCAAATAAAAACTGGAATTACAGCCTCAAGGTTGTATCCCTCCGCCAACCAGCCAAGTTTCAGGAAATATGGTCACAATCACCCCTTCCTGAGTTACAGCATTGAATAATGGCCAGAAGTGTTTTTGCAGAACATTATGATGTCACAGTGGAAATGGCCTTTAACCGTTTGGAAATAAAATGTAATCAGTTCATTTTATCTTACAGACATTCGATTTAAATTGTGCCATAATTAGTGAATGAATTTGTGAGTTATGGCCACAAACGTGTTTTGTGAGGTCACAGTGTGACACAAGTAATGAAATTTCCTCTGGGTGTTCCTGATATGTCGCATTCACAAGAACGTGAGATCACCGTGACCTTGAACTTTGACCTTTGCCCACCAAAATCTTAATATGTTCAGTTTATCTTTGAGTCCAAGTGAATGTTTGTACTGTGGTTTTGAGATGCAACATTCCATCGGCCAAAACCGTGTTTTATGAGGTCATTGCAACCTTGACCTTTGACCCCCAAATTCTAATGTATCTCATTAAGCCTACTTGTTCTTTGGAAATAACTGCACAGAACTAACATTTGTAGGAATGTGGCATTTCTTCCATTCTGGACTCAAGTGCTGCACTTTTCTGGGAGTGTGGTTTGTAAACCTGCGTTGATGCAGGCTTAGTGTAGGAAGGCTTTAACGCTCTTTTATGCTCTACGTCAGATATGCATACGGATACGGATGGAGCCTTCTGTCTGTACTCTGCGTTCATTTCGTGTGTATTTCTGCATGTGTCCCGGAAGCTTACAGATACAGACCAAACGTAGCAGTACCAGACTAAGACTGTGAGAGGAAACCCGGGGAGGGCATGCAGAGGACTGTGTGTGACTCACCTGAGCGGCTGCACTGGGCAGTCTTAGGACTGTGGGGGTGATGAACCGGAGCGTTGTGCCCCACCTCTGGAGAAGTAGTGGGTTTGTATGACGGGGAGCATTTGGCTTTGTCTTTAATCTTGCACAAGCCGGCCGTCACTGTAGCACATGGACAGTTCAACATGTGAGGAAGGTTCACGACAACCAGCATAAACAACAACAACTGAACCTTACCTTGACATTTCCAACTGTCAGCCAAAATACACTGGATGACATTTGTTGTCATGAATCATGTTCAACAGCAACTATGAGCCTCAACAGGTGTGAAATCACTTCTTCATATTTCACATCGACCTTCAGACATTTGTTCTCAGTTCAAGGCTCAAAGAGTTTCTGCACCAACACATGTGGACTAAAGCTGCTGGGAGCTGACAGAACAACACTGCTGCTCCCTGCAGCCACATGAGTAAAATGTTTAAAAAGAAGAACTGACTGTAGAAGCTGCTCACACATAAGAGCTCTGCTGCTGTCACGTGTTTATGGGAATTTAGAAGCAACAACAACTTCAGGAATCACTTCCTTGCTCACTGACGTAGTTGTAAGTGTAGTTTAAAATATATTTTGTCCATCAGTAATACCTGTTTTAGGATTCATTCATCCATTGTATGCTAATCTGTTTTTATATTACATGTTATGCTATATTTATGGAGTTTATTTTATCAGCCTTATTTCATCCATTTTATTTTATTTTATGTGTTTTGTGAACCTTGATTATTCTCTTCATATATTTTCTAATTCACTGTGTGTGTGTGTGTGGTCCTCTATGTGTTACATGGTGCTGCAAAGAAAGTTTTAATCGCACTAAACTAAACATTTCCTGGTTAAATAAAGTTGAATATTTCCATTCTTAATAAAGCAATAAAGTCTGGGGAGGTCAGTCACATTTGTGATGTTAAAACATCAATTAATAATCCAGGAACAAACACAGAGACATTTAAAGACATTAACTTTACCGTCTTTGGTGGAGATTGTAGGTAGTTTAGTTTCCGTGGTTCTGATGGCTGGGGGGTTCAGGCGACCTCTTCTTGCCGTTGATATAAACTGTAACTTTACATCAGTATAAAAGATGGCTGAGCTGCTTATCAGTTCATCCTTGAGTCCTAGTGAATGTTTGTGCCAAATTGAAATATTTTGTCCACAAGAATAGGACTGACAGATGGACGGACAGACGGACAACCCATAAACAATATGCCTCTGGCCCTGGTTGAGGCATTAAAATATAAGACACAGGAAATTTTATTATGAAATAACTTTTCCTCTGGACACATAAGGAGTAGAAATCTAAATACATGAATTATGATAGTCACTGTTATTTGTGTTGACTCACGGTCCGGGGGTCTGCTTGACAACAGGTCGGTCACAGGAGAGGCAGTGAAATCTGTCCACGAGCTGTCTGCAACAGAAAGACACACAAAGAAACGTCACTATATTAAGTTCTTCATTTTCACAGTATGAAACAACCATGTGCAGGTGTGAGGTGAATACAGCAGGGCTGACTACTGATATTGAAAAACTTAACTGTTGATTAATGAGCGTGACTTCAACACTTACTTTCTGATACCAGCAGCATCGTCGTTCTCTGCAGCTCCCTGAGACTGCAGCTTCTCATGAATATTCTTCCTGCAGTCTTCCAGCTGCTTCTTCACAGAGTCCAACTCGATCCTGACCAGCTGTGGTGAGATCACAAGTCAAATACCACGTGGTTAATCAGATCAACCTTTCAAAAGCAGTACGAGTCAAACCCTTGCATCTGTTACTGGGACGATAAAATCAAAACATGAGTAAATGGCTGACAGTGTTAATGCTTGAACAGCTGATCTCTCCGTACCTTACACTCGCGCCTGAATTCAATAATATGAAGCAATAATTAAGAGGAGAGGAAAGAAGGAAAAACTTATTTCTGGTGCACAGAGTTCAGATACTTTCTCAGATTTTCCTCTTTCTGTCTTTTGTCTAAATGAGACGCACTTGTTGTTCAATGATTTGTGACTTATGAAGTTAAAAGCATCGAACAACAAGTATGTATGGATACATCCATGCAGATGCATCCCAGCCAGGTTCATCACTTTTTTGTTTCCCCTGGAAACACTTCCATTGTCGTCTGTGCTACTTGCAACACATTTCTATATTTGGTTGTGTTGTGTGTATTTGCAGCACATGTGACGTCAAATTGATAAAGATCTTTTCTGAATATGTTTGTGTTTTGTCTATTAGTATGTGGTTTCTTAGGCTGCAGTGCGTTGATCTCTAAGGGCCACCGAAGAAGAGAGGGACAAAGAAAAGAGCAACATGAAACATGCAGTAAGTTTTTTTCTTTACCTCTATGTGGTTCTGTTTCTGTGTGTTGTCCTCGTGCAGACACCTGGTTGTTTCATGTAGTTTTTCACACTCGGCTTGAAGCTGCAGGATCACCTTCTGCACATCGTTCACCAGCTCCACGCTCTGAGAAACACACACATGTGCATGTTTGGGTCTGACCAGATCAACAACCCCTGAATTCACAAACTCAAAAAAAGCAAAAGCAAAAAGTAAAGACATGCTAATGACCGATCCACCGGTTTCTGTTCATTAAATAGATTCTTGTGTTTTGTGAGACTGACAATTATTTATTAAGAATAATTCCTGGTAATATAATCAATCAGTTGATATGACCTGGACCCATGTATGGATTACTGAACAGTGAAGTGACTGATTTCTGGTCTGAAAGTCACAGAGCTCAGTTAAAAGACAAACAAAGCTATTTTCTGTTTAATTTTTCTGCCATAGTTTTGGTTTCTCTGTGTGAATGTGTCTTTTCCCTCCTAAATTTTAAAGACCCAACTGCAGCATTTAATGTCGTACTCTGGTTGGTTTTTTTGTAGATGTGGGGCGTAGCAGCATTCAGTCACATGGTGAGAACTTGCTGACGCTGTCTTTAGTCACCAAACCTAAGAATCAGCCATCGTCTGCTGTGTCTCACTGTCTGATGTAGAATCACAGTTTTTTGTGACCGAAGAGCAGATTTGAGCACATTTCTCTGGAATGTCAATGTTCGCCTCAAGCAGCCCTGAATCACACAGTGTAAAGACCTAAATGCTGAAGAGTGTTTGTAGTTTCAGCTGAACGTATGAACGCACTTTTGTAGACAAAGGGTGAACATTAAAACTATACTCAGAGAGGAGCAGGGCTGAGGTCTGAACCGCTGTAATCAACTACTGAACAGTCATGAAGCCTGTCATGAGCAGGCTGGATTACTACATTTCCCTCTTCATGGGAAGTCTACAAACAGCTTTTGGATCTCACCTTGTGGTTTTCTCCCTCATTGAGCAGAGCTGACTGCATGACGTCCCAGGTCACACACCGACTCAGCTCCTCCGGGTCTGGATACTTCTGATATGTGTCCATTAGAGATCCCTGTCACCGTGAGAAACACACGAGGTGACAAGAATGAATTGTAGGAAAACTGCACCAAGAAATAATTTCAGTGTGAACGGTACAGAGTGAAGCTGACGTTCCTCCCACACACACACACACACACACTCACCACTGCTTCCTCCAGGGCGTCCACACGGTGGCAGCACGTCTCCACTGCAGTGATTGTCTCTGCCTCAGCACCGACCGCCTACACACAGGAGATCTGTTTCAATATTCAAAACCCTCTTATTTGGTTGTCATGCTTGATTTGAAAATCATGACAACTAAATACATAATAATGTGTCTTTTTTTAGATTTACATGATCATGTGAAATGCAGGAAAAATAATTCACAACTTTAGGGGATTTTGTTTGTTTTTACTTCTGTGTTCACAACTTTTTGGACTTCTGTCTATTCTTAAAGGAATGACCATCCATATCTGCATGTTAAAGCATTTGTGGATTAAAAAACAGTGGCAACAGCAGCATTTTAAATAATTGCACCCAGGGCTGAAAAGAGTAGTTGATTAATCAATTAGTCTATTGGCAGGAAATTAATCTGCAACTATTTGATAATCAATTCATTGTTTCAGTCATTTTTCAAGCTGAACTGGTTCCAGTTCTCAGATGTTTTGACTGTAAATTCAGTGTCTTTGGGATTCAAACTGTTGGTTGGACGGTGATTCAGAGTAGAACCGATTTTATCGGCCGATATTGGCCTGTCAAAGATATATCGGTATCAGCGCATATATTCTCTGATATGTGCTGATATCAATACTTTTATTAAGAAACAACAATTCAGTGGAAATGCTCTGGTCAAGTCAAGCTATATAGGCAGCATTTCATGTATGTATGTATGTTGTTCTTATGTTTTTTATTTATAGTTATTTATTTTCATAGTTGTTTTATTTAATTCCCAGTGAAGTTTACCATTTCAGTGCACTGATGTCAATGTCACTGATGTCTTGCTTTCATTATATCTTTTTCATAAGTGTTTAAGTGTTTATATATATATATATATATATATATATATATATATATATATATATACACACAGAGAGAACTGAGAGAATACAGGCTGTGTTTCAGGGTGCACCTCCACTTTAGCCTCATCCATGTTGCAATAACTGCGTGGTGGACAGGGCTTTTTATTTAAAGGCCTTTATAGGCAACTAACAATTAGTTTGATTGTCAATGAATCTGCTGATTATTTTAATTCTAACGTCATATAATCTTTATTTAATCAGGCACTCATTGAGATTAAAATCTCTTTCTCTTTTTATCCAAAGAGACCTCAGAACAAGAAGCAGTCACAAGAGACGATTAACAAAGACAACAGAACTACACATTGTTCATTTGTAAAATGTCAGAACACGTTTTCCTGGAGCGCCTAGTGCTATCTTCAAATTGTTTTTATCCACGGACCCAAAACCCAAAGCTCTCAGTTTACTGTCATGTAAAACAGAAAAACTTGAAATCCTCATATCAGAGAAGCTGGAATCAGCAAAAATGTGGAAAAATGACTTAAATATAAAAATGTATCTGTTATCAAAAGAGGTGGCGATTCATTTTCTGTTGAGCAATGAAACTAACTGATCAACTCATCGGACATGTCACTAGGAAAAGCACAGGTGTGAATAATAACTTTAATTCTGGTGTTGTTCACACTGTCACAGCGTACTGGGACACTTGAACAGAACCGAGAAAAAGGACTATTTCAATAGAAAATGTTAAAACGTTCTCTGAGATATACTCAAACAAACAGAACCAGAGAAATTACCTCCTGGGTAGGTAATAATTCAGTGACAGAAAGGCTTTGTTACTCTTTAAGCTGTCGCCTCTATAGTCAGCTTAGGGCTGCTCAATTATGGCAAAAATAATAATCACAATTATTTTAATCAATATTGAGATCACAATTATTCAACACAATTTCTCATTGACTTTGGAAAAAAACAGAATATAAAAAAGTTATTTCAAATCAAAAGCGTTGTGTCGTTGTTGTGTAGTTAATTCCAACATTAATAACCCAGCAGGACGTCAATGTAACGTCACAAAGGCGTTGGACTCTAACGTTGGACAGACATCAAATTTTAGTTGGAAATGAAAATCGGGTTGACGTCAAAACCCAACATTTGTTTGACATCAACATCCAACATTGATCTGATATTAAATTTTAGTAAGAAATCAACATCCGGTTGATGTCAAAAAAAAAATTCTAAGATGAGAAAAGACAGTCTTAAAAATATTAGAGATGTGCTTTTGGAAGTAGAGACCGGTATCTAAAACCACACCCAGGTTTCTGACATGCTCACATGGTTTTACAGATATAAGAACATCACATTTTTTTATAATTTGTTTTTTATTTTTATTTTTTTATTATGTTTTAGTTTTAACAGAATTAACATTGCTTGTATGGGGGGGCAGAGAGAGGGAAGGAGAGAGAGAGAGAGAGAGAGAGGGAGGGAGGGAGAGAGAGGGCGGGAAGGGAAAGAAGGGAAATAAGGTAAAAGAAAGGGTAAGAATTAAGGATATTAGGCTTGTCCAGATCATTAGTTTTTGGACTTCTGCTTAACAGCATTTCGAATGGGCGGGAGACAAGTGTTTGAAGGCGCTGCAAAGGGCTGCTGGGGCTTACAGACAGATGTAGAACCTCCAGTTGAATCCTCTACAGCTTTACCCTTTTTGATAATGGGTGGCAGGCGGGTCGGCCCCATATTGTGCTGGTCCCTGTCTGTGTCTTCAGACCTGATTGGCAGAGGGGTGGCAGGTATGTTGGGGCTCGTTGCTTCTGGTCTCTTCACGTTTGGGCTCCAGTTCTTCATGATTCGGCTGCTGTTCAATAGTCAGAGGTTTAGCCCAGGAAATTTTCTGCAGTGGCTTGCTGGTAGCAGAACTGACATCACTGAATCCGTCCAATTCAAAAGTGGGACCTCCAGTTGAATCCTCTGCAGCTTTACCTGTTTTGATTATGGGTGGCAGGCAGGTCGGCCCCAGATTGTGCTGGTCCGTGTCTGTGTCTTCAGACCTGATTGGCAGGTTCTTCTGCTCCTTCTTTTGTTTCTTCTGTCCATGGACACAGACAGGCTTAGTTATTGCAGCACTCTTCTTGGAGACGACAGGTGCAGAGGGGCGGCAGGTACATTGCCAATGGATGCCTCTGGTCTCTTCACATTTGGGCTGAGGTTTTTTAGTATTTTTTATAATTTTCAAAGGTTTAGGCCAGGAAATTTTCATTGGAGGATCGGGGGGGACAGCATAGAGATGACTGAACCCGTCCACACTAAAAGTGGGACCTCCAGTTGAACGGGTCAGCTTCAAATTGTGCTGGTCCCTGCCTTTGTCTTCAGACCTAATTGCCAGGTTCTTCTGCTGTCTCTCTTCCATCTTCTTCTGTCCATGTGCACTTGCATTACTCTTCTCCTTTTCCCACTGCTTTACCAGTTCGACATCTCTTGGAGCCATTTCCTCGCCAAATCCCCACTCCTCCCATAGTTCTAGAGTGGCACCGCCTGGCTTCTCTTTGGTTTCCTTCATGTCCCAAATAAGCCCATCTAGTAACTTGAAGTCCTCATCGTCGTCGTCTGTGTCCTTCCAGCCAGAGAAACATTTGGGTCTCAGTTTTCTTGTACCTGTTTTCTTTTTTTTACCCACAATTCTTTGATCGCACTTCCTCCGCTTTTCATTCTCTCTCTCCATCTCTAGTCTCAGCTTTTTCTCATGGATCATCTGCCTCTTCCTATTCTGCTTGATCTTCTTCATTTTTTCCCAGATTTCTTCAGGGAGTTGCTCAATTAGGTCGAGCAGTAATGAAACTTGGTGTTCAATGCTACACAGCATCTCCAGGGTGGTGAGGCAGTTCGGTCGCCCATTCACTACTCTGCAATACACTTTTATCACCTTCAAGCCAAGCGCATGCAACATAGCATCCTCGTTTGCTGTTTTTAAAGACTCATGGATTAAAATCATCCTATTGAGATAGAAGGCTCTCTTCTTTAGTTTTTCAAGTTCCTCACTGCACTCATTTATCTGCAATGTTTGTTTGTCATCTATCTCTTTTATTTTCTTCCATGTGTTGTCATAGTCACGCTGGACATGGGCAAATGCGACACTTTCCTTGTTGGCCCTATCAATCAGGGACATGTTCTGCTCGCTCAGATGCGCCACTATATCAAATACATTTTCAGATTCAATTTGTGGTTTCTCTTGCTTCTCAGATTCTGAGCTGTCACCAGTCGTTTTAGAATTTGTGCCCAGTTTTTTCATCTTTTCTGCCTGGGCATTCACCCACTCTGAAGTCATCACCTTGCACATAAGGCTTTTGTATCTTTTATATTTTTCCAATGTCTCCTTATCGTTGGCATATTTATTTTTTATGGCCTCTATTTCATCTTGTAACGTCTTAATGACAGCATTCTTCTCCTGTTTTAATGCCTGCTGTTTTTCATAAAATGCTTCTGCATCTGCAGCTTTTTTTTCAGTCCTCTGGAGGTACTCTTCGGTTACATACTCTGTTGTCGCAATCTTTTTTTCAAGGCATTTTATTTGTCGTCTCTCTGCTGCCATGGCCCTGTCCAGCTTCATAATCTTTGAACTGGTCATCTCCACTTGTATGTCATGCACTGCTTTCTCTTTTGCCAAGAAGAGCAAGTGCCTTTTTGGAGGATGTTCAATTTTGTCTTGTTCGTTCACAGACATCTTCAGATCAGGACTGATTCTCGTTAATATACAGACTACACTAAGAATTTAAGCAACTCCTCTTTAAGTCAAACGTTGGACTTAAAACTGGGCTGTTTTGACATTTAGCGTTTATGTATAGTGTTTCTATACTGTGACATCATCACATTCCAGTGCCTTTGATCTTGGCCTATTCCCTGTATGACATCACTTCCGAGTGTTTAGCATTTATGTATTCAATGTTTTTATGCTGTGACATCATCACATTCCAGTGCCTCCTGGGCCTATTGCCCGTCTGACATTGGTTGTTCTTCACATTAGTCTGGCTCTCCCAGACGTAGCTCTGGGAGTGGGAGTCTCAGCTGGAGAGACTGTGGGTACCACAGCAGGTGACATGTGAACCCCCTCAGGAGTTGGCCCTCAGGTTTGTTGCTGTGGTGGAGACCTCTGTCTCGAGCAGATGTGTGTAGGGGTATCAGGTGCTGACGGTTGTGTCTCACCACCCCCAGGTACATCCACCAAGTACGACCTCGGAGTGGAGTGGTTTTGGAGAACAGTCCCAGTTATCTTTTCATCCACCACCCATAGCCGTTCTCCTGGTGACAGGGCAGATTTTTGGCACGGTGACGCCTGTCATAGTTTGCAGCATCTTACATCCCTTTCTCATTTTCCTTTGAAGTGAAAGTAATGCTGTTTGGCAGGGCAGGAGCCAGCTGAGAGGGAAAAGTTGGCACCGTGGTGCAGAGACGTTGGCCCATATGAAGTTGAGCTGGGCTGTGTCTACACTGGAGAGGTGTGGCTCTGTAGGCGAGTAGAGTCAGGTAGGGGTCCCTTGCCTTGTTCAAGAGGTTTTTAGTACGGTAGATGTACCGTCCTGACGTGGGCTCACTGAATTTCTGACACCATGTCATGTTTTTAATAAACATAAGTTCAAGAGACTCACAGGTAACTTCACGTTCCCTTTTATGAACCTGAACCGTTCTACGATCGCCTCGTGTTACACATAAATATAGAGCGGGGCCTCCATTTTAATCCAGTGGAGCCAGAAAGATTAATGTGCAACATTAAAGCACATTTATCTTTAAAAAAAAAAAAAAAAAAAAAAAAAAATGGCAGCAGTGAAATAGTCTGACTTATGTTTGGCCACACTTTACCATAAAGGCCTGGTTGATGTAGAGCTGCTGAGATGGTCACTCTTCCTTTGTGTCACAATACTTTGTGAGGCTACTGTTATGTGATCTGTAACTTTGCTGCATTTAATACCTGTACTGTGGACTAGACTGGATCATGGACTGCCACTTACCAGCAATATTAATATAAAATGGGACATTGATTGTTGGCAGTTGAGTAATTTGGCATCTCTGGGTAAGTCTCTCCACAGCACTGACTGTTCTTATCCAAACCTTTTCTGACATCTAGTGGAGACAGAGAGAAGAACTTTTAGGGATTAGTGTGTGTGTGTGTGTGTGTGTGTGTGTGTGTGTGTGTGTGTGTGTGTGTGTGAGAAATGATTGACAGTGCCCATATATTTATTTTTTTGCTATATATGATAGTGTATTTCTTGCAATCAAACAGACATCAAACTCATATTACAATAGATATATTTCAACTTTATTAATTCACAAAAGGCTCATCCAGTGGTTATAAAATAGAGCATAGTCAATATTTTAACATTTTAACTGTTCAACAAAGACCACAAAAGGAGACCAAATCAAAGTGTAGAAACAATGAAGTGCACAACGTAAACAATTAACACTGGTAATTGAAGAAGTGTTAGATTTACAAATAATAATAAAATAATTATAAATCAGAATATTTGTATTTTGTGCGGTAGCCTGGCTTCGTAATGCAAGGATAAACTGATTAGTTATAAGAGCAGATGCGTGGTAAACAAAGTTTTACATTCACACAGAGCTTCACAGGGGACAATCCTTGGTAAACCACTTTCCCATTCACTTGAATGGGGAAGTGGTCTCTCACTTTTGGACCCCACTGTAGAACGACAAAGAGGAAGGAGGATCTGTATCTATATGTACTGACACATCTGTCTCTTGCTCAAACTTCCTCAAACTGCATCTTGTGCCCAAATCAGACAAATGTCAAACAATCAGGTGACCATCAAATCGCCTCTTCTTTCTTGAATCTTGTTATGTGATGTGAAACACAGACTTTCTTTGCAAACCATAAACTTAAAACTAAAAAAAAAGTAGTCATCATCAACAATAAATAACATTCTTTCAGTGCAAAACTACACAAAAAAAATTGGAAAATACTAAATTTGCAAACATTGCCAAAGAAAACCTTAAAATGAATTGTGAATTTCTGACTCCTGAACACGAACACTCACTCAACTTCAAATCATTTTCACCACAAACCAGTTTAAATGTCTTGTTGTCCGGTTCAATAGCAAGACATAAAACGCATCCACCTGAATTATTTAAAAATATAATTAATCAGGGTTTCCATATAGGGAATGAATTGATGGATCCAATGATCCCAATGATTAATAATGTATCACTGCATTATCACATTACTTATAAGGGAACTAACAAGCTAGTGTTTGTGTGACATTGAGTAAGAACAGACAGAGAGACGTGTGCTGATGCTTTTATGAACAAAACAAAGGAAAAGGTTTTCTGTTTTCCAGTTAACACAGATCAAACTGACTTTTCTCACCTAGGTTCCTCAAATGTATCATTATTACCATTCATTTTTATTATTTACTATTATGATTCATTTTATTTTTATCGATTCAATTCATTTTACCCCACTCATAAAATGTCTTGAATGAGGTCTATGAAAACATATGAAACTCCAATCATTTTTCTAACAGTCCTGTGCTAAACTGTCATTTGATGCCTCAGCACATCAGCCGCCAAAAAGAAACTGAAACTAATAACGGAGGTCTTGGATAAAACCGGCGCTCAGATCCTGTGACTGTAAATCATTTTTACACCAAGAGCAGTTAAGACATTTAAATGTGACTTTCTCTTGATATCCCAGGCTTGTTAATGGGGAGGGGGATGCCGTGTGTTGTCTTGGTGACAAATTTTTGGCATCAAAAAATAAAAGTGATCTCTTCGCCCTCAATAGTATCCTTTTGGGCTGCATAGCTGGTGGTCAACAGCTTTATGAGGCATCAGGTGGTCACAGTTCATGTATGTGTGTGTGCGTGTGCGTGTGTGTGTGTGTGTGTTTGTGTGTGTGTGTGTGTACTATGTCTGGGCCAGCTGAAGTTCCTCCAGTCCATGTTTGCCCAGGTGATATCTGGCCAAGTCTTTCCTGGTCACCAGTCCAACCACCTGCAGAGGGTCACAAACCAGAAGTGTAAGGTCAGAACCACCGTTGTCGTCGTCGTTATCGTCTTGTCAAACATAAAGAAGAGGACACACAGGAAAATAAAACAAGACATATAGGGATAGACGAGAACACACTCTTACCCTGTTCTCATCATCCGCTACCACCAGGTGTCTGAGTCCCAGAGCTCTGAATAGCTTAAACACACGAGGAAGAGACGTTTCCTGCAAACAAACAGCCTCATCTAAGTTCAACTTCATTTATACTTTACTTTTAAACTTTACCACAAACAAAGTTAAGAGGGTTTTCAAAGAGAGAAAAAAAATTACAAGGGACAAGGAAACTGAGAAAGAGAAAAACCAAACTAAACTTCATCAGCCCAACAATTACAGTAGTGAAAAAAATAAAAAACAACAACAGGGCAGTGTAGACATTACAAGCCTGAAACTTTGCATTTAACAATTTACACCGAGAAAAAAGATTCTGATTAACAAGTACAATTTACTCGTGGTTGTATGGCTCTGTCAATCAGTCAAGTTGCAGTTTACATCCATGTCTGTCCAGACTCATTTAATATATGTAGTGAAGACTTTTGAAGGAATTTAATATGATGTTGTAGTGAAGTTGACCTTTGATTTTTTTGGATATAAAATGACATCACTCCATTATTTTACCCTATTTGTGTTATATTGTGTCATAATTAGCATATGAATTTGTGAGTGTCCATAAACATGTTTTGTGAGGTCACAGTGACCTTTGACCAGTAATTTCTAATCACTTAATCCTTGAGTCCAAGTAAATGTTTGTTCCAAATTTGAAGAAATTCCTGCAAGGCTTTACAGAGATATTGGGTTCACGAGAATGAAACAGACGGACAACATGAAAACATAATGGAGGCATAACAGTCCACCAGCACAATCTCCACTTTGCACAGTTCTCAAAACAAACACATGGACTTCTGAGAATTTTCAGATTTCCTAGACTACTTTGAAAATAAGCTACAAAACCTTGCTCACAGTAAGTGGAATCCCACTGAGATATTGCGTTCTCATTAGTGACAGTCATGGCTGCATTATGTTTTCAGGTTGTTCCCGTTGTAATAAAATTGTGGCCTTCAATAGGGACCATATATTTAAACATTTTATGACTTGGAATCACTGTAACCAGTTTCAAATTATAATCTTCATAGAAATGAAATCTGCACTATTGGAGTGCACTATGTCTGTGTGTGTGTGTGTGTGTGTGTGTGTGTGTGTGTGTATTACCTGTGGTACTGTGTAAGGTGTTGCGTTCATGAACTCAGTGAGGTCCATCATACACTCCCTCTCATCCTGGGAGACATGGATGCTCTGGATTGGGGGGAAGCGGGGATAGGCGTCCCTGAAGTCTTTCAACTGCAGCTTCCTGTGGGTCAGCCGGGACCGGGCCAACTCCACAAAAACCTGCCAGGACAGAGCAAGAGCAAAAAGTGAGTGATTAAAATGTCACAATGATTTATCTAAGAATATTGTCATCATCTTCCTTCTGTTGATGATGTTACCTTGTGCTTGAGAAGAACAATGAGTTGAGAGCGGAGGATGAGCCCACAGAGTTTTGCTGGCTGAACAGGAGAGAAGAACAAATGAAGGTGTGATTAATGAAAGAAACAGTTTCTGTTTACACTGAGGCTCATTTATAAAATTAAACTCCTTTGTGAAACAGTATTATTAGTCTAGGATGCCAGGAACTGTCTTTGAGTTATTGTGATTATGTGCTTCATGTGCTTGTCATCAATTTACTTACAAATGTATTCATTCCCTACAGAATGGGAACTCAAAAGTATATTCCTTATGAGGAGGAAGTGAGCAGTAGCAGCGGTTATAAGGGTTTCAAACACATCTCTAAATAAATACTGATCATTAGTAAATAAATAAATAAAGGCATCTTGAGAGGGACCAATTATGTCAATATAGAAAGTACTGTGTGGGAGATATTAAATATTCATATTAATGACTATGCGTAATAAACATAACAAAATTTCAATAACAGCACACAAGAGATCATACAGTACCTCATCACTACCAGAAACCTGCACGACGACAGGAAAGCCGTTGTGATTGGTGGATGTGTTGCTAAGGGTGTCCACAATGGTTCCCACCTTCTCTATCCTGTTTAAACAGGTGACTGGAGAACTCATCACCTCTCTGGATGGGGGATATAGGGGGAGGAGATGCAAAGAGGAAGAGTAACAGCGAGGATGATGATGGTGACATGACAAAGAAATATTAGCAAACGTAATGACAGAATAAGAAAACGCAAACTGGCAAAAAACTCACACCCCCGGATGTTTTAAATATAAGAGTCATCCAATCAAAATGTCTCTCACACAAATCAGACAGGACCTTACCTGGCAGTCAGCCAGTGGGAGGTGGCAGGAGCCTCCCAGTGAAGGAAGGGAACACTCTGCAGCTTAATGTGGATGTCATACAGACCCTAAAGCAGAGGAGACGGGTTACAGACACGGCCTTTATCCCAATTCATATTGCACACTGTCTGTACAGAGTGTGCTCTATATACTGTACCTAACTTTGGAATTAACCCAGACATTATTTTAATTATTGGTTTATGTGATGATTATTTCTTTTGATTAATGCAGGAAATTGTCACATTTGAGAAGCTGTAATCAAAGAATATTTGCCTTTTTTTTTCTTGAAAAACGACTGAAACAACTTATCACAGTTACCACAATAGATACCAATTCATTTTCTGTTCAATTGTTGCAGCTATACTTATTGTTTGTTGTTTTTGCAGATATTATACAAGAAATAAACACTTGACTGTTTTATACCAACAGGAAAAGCCACCATAAATGTGCACTGTTGAACGCCTGGGAATTTAGAATGACGATGGCAACTAAACTTCATGAAGAGGAGGAAAAAAATCTTTTGTCAGATTTATTTTTCTATTCCTCTGGAGCCAGTCCACCACCAGCTACAAGTTTAACTGTAAGTAGCTCCTCCACTTCATTCGACTGTGTGTGTGTGTGTGTGAGTGAGTGAGTGAGTGAGTGAGTGAGTGAGTGAGTGAGTGTGTGTTCTGTACATGAAAAACTGTGGGACCTTTTGTTGGTTCCTCCTTTCTGTGTTGAATTCTGTGGTGAACAAATGGGCCATACAGGGAGGTGGGCACAAAGTGTGTGTCTCTGCCTCTTTACTCACTTCTACAAAGTAGTCTCCTACTATCTTGGCAGTGATGAGGACGAGCATGATGGGAAAGCCGTATGTGACATTTCCTGTAGCCTCCACCATGATGACAGTCAGACTGAGAGTCATCCTCACAATGCCACCTGAGGAAAGCATTCCATTATTACTGGTACTAAACTTTTTATCTTAGATTGATATCAAAAGTTTTACAAAGCATTTAACAGAATAGATTCTTTAAAAAATTAGTTATTGTGGATAATTTAAAAAAAAGAGTTTGAAGTGGAAAGACAATGTAGTATTCACAGCTCATTGTGATTGGTTGGTCCATTTCTTATTTCCTGCTACACACTCAAAGCTAAACAAGAACTATATATATATATATATATATATATATATATATATATATAGAGAGAGAGAGAGAGAGAGAGAGAGAGAGAGAGAGAGATAAATAAGGTTTACAGTCACTCACCTAACTGAGCTGCAGCTCCAATCAAGGCATATTTACCAGGGTCAGCCCAGATCTAACAAAACACACACAGCAAGAGTAAAAACAGCATTCCCTATTTGATCATGTATGTTATTAGCTAAATGTATATATTTTTTAATTCATTTGTTATTTTCTTCTTTTGTAAAGGCAACATTCAGCTGTGAAAACAAGTGTGAATGTCAGCTAACAGCTGAAACAGTGAAATGAGCTGAGCACTGCTCTCAAGTTTAAGCAAAAGGTAAAAAGAAATAATTAAAAATTAAAATGCATGATAATTAAAATATGGAAAACACAGCACATTTTTACAAAAGTGAGCTTTGGCAGTAAGTAGCACAGAGGTTTTATAGTTACGTAGCCAAATAACACACATCAGGTTCAATAAGGTTGTTACAGCCTCCCTAAACACACAGGCTCAACTGGAGAGCAGAACAATATAAAGGATGCCAAGAAAAGAGACCCAGTTTTATTTTAAACATAATAAACGAAGACACCAACTTGAACTTGATCCTACAGATCAAAGCATACTACACTAACCGAGAAAGAGGTGATGGAGGCTAGCAGTATACCACACAATCTCCCCCAGGCTGCTCCAATTAGTAAAGACGGGATGAAAACTCCAGCAGACACTGCCAGGCCGTAGGTCCAACACGCCAAGAAGAAATAGGTCAGAGTGAACAAGCCCAGGGTCAGAGGATTGTAGCTTCCTAAAAATAAATAAATAAATCAAGAGGTGACTAAGAGAATGATTCTATATGCTTCCCTGCACATAGATCCATATACACAGTGAGCAACGTGAGAAAACAGTGCACTTGCTTCTACATATCACTTGTTTATTTCAGCAAGCTTCCTCTACTTTAGCACAGCGTTACCTGGCTGGTTGTGGAAGAGACTGCGGACACTTCTCTCAGGAGTGTTGAAGAAGGCTGTTGCCATGGAGTTATACTCTCCATCTGCACAGAACAACTAGAAAAAGAGAAAATGATGAGAGAGACAAAACAAGAGAAAGAAGGAGAGACACTAAGAGTCCATCTCTCACTGTGTCTTGGATGAAGTTTTTAAGTGCCATCTACCAGCTGACATGATTCTAAAAACACAGGGCTTTAACACAGATATGGATCAGTGAAGGATTACAAATCATATTTGGTGTTGTCATGGATCAGTAGTCAAAAGTGCATTAAATGTAAACATGTCCTTGATTTGAATCTTTCCTTTTTCACGTTATTTCTGTCTCTGCTCAATATTTCATCTGTCCCATAATGTATCTAATAAAATATGAGAAAAACTAACTCACCAAGATGTAATATTTGCTATTTATTTATGTAGCACTGCTTCTAGTATTTGAACAAGGCAAAGAGTCCACAGCCATGCAAGCAGCTCTGTAAAGCTATGATTTAGCATGCTAATATGCTCACAATGATAAAGCTAACACACTAATGTTAAGGATATATAATGTTTACTATGTTCACCATCTTAGTTTAGGATGTTAGCATGCTAACATTTGCTAATTAGGTCCAAAACCAAAGTACATTTGTGGCTGAAAAGAATGTTGTTAGTTTTGGACAAATGAAAATGTTGCCCTGATGATATTACCACTAATCCTAGAGGGACATGAATGTGACCAAATTACATCCATCCAGTAGCTCTCACACATTTCACTCAGAACCGTAAATCTCAAACTCTTGGTGAAAGAAAAGTGTCATACTATCAGCATTGTTCTCATGACATTTACTGCTGGTTACGCTTACTGAGCTGAAACTGTACCATCTGATCAAAAATAGACTTACGCACTGTGAGAGGGGTACATCTTATCTGAATCTGCACGCGTCTAATTTGCTAAATCATGCATATCGAACACATAGTCCACTTTAAATATGATGCATGACTGTGCTTGTGACACCAGCTAACGAATTATTGCCCAGTTTTAGCTTTATTACACATCATCATCCAAATCAAGAGAAGCTGACGGGAGATTGTTTTCAGACTGCTGAAAAAAGGTGACACATGTCAGAGGTGTGGGTGTGTGCACCTGCAGTGGATACTCCTCAGTGTGCTCTGGCCCCAGCGGCTGACAGTCATTGGAGAAGTAGATCATGGTGAATGACACCGTTGCCGTCACTGCAGCAACCAACATGGCTTCCATGACTTGCAAACAAGGGCGATGGACGTACCTAACACACACACACACACACACACACACACACACACACACACACACACACACAGAATCAGATTGCACTAAAGTCATACATTTTCAAATACACATAATGGCTTTGTGTAAACTTCTAATATGTTGATGTAGTGTCGGCCTCGGTCTGGACTTTCCCAAGTGACGAGGCACCTCTGGGTGCTATGAAAACAGTTCAGTGGAAAATAATGCTTCCCTGCCAAATCACCCATTTTGCACCTTCTTACGATATGGCAGGAAATGTTTTCCCTCCTACTGTTTTTTTTTTCTTCCAATTGCTCCCTTTTTATTTTCTTTTTTTATTATTTAGTCCTTTGTTGATCTCAACAATTATTAAAATATATGCTTTTATATTTTTATTAATACATTTTTTTTGTCTTTCTCCTCAGTTGCTGCACCATAATTATAGATTATTGGTCATTTATTGGAAACACCACACATCACGATGTTAATGGTCTATCAGTCTGCAAGCTTTAGTTACACATATTTATTTACAGTTATTAATTACAGTTATTTAGTTATAATTAATGTAGCTTTTAAGATGGTGTCAAAATCACTATTGTAATTTAATGTTACACAAACATAGACATAATCAAGGGCAACCTCAAATTTGCTTAAATTAAATTTAAATTCAGAAAATGACTGAACATCTTCAGAAAAGAGATGGACTATTTCTTAGTGTTATTAATAAAAAAAAAAAATTATTTGAAAAAATTAATTAAAAATCAAACCTGATAACAAAAATAATATTAAATATTCTATTTATTTTTTATTGTTCTATCTATTCTAATTAACAATGAACTTATTGACTGTCAAACTTTTGAAAAAGACATGTTATTCTTAATAACTATGAACATATGCACCATCGAGGGAACCACAAGTGTCAAGTCAGTCTCCCAGTGCTCGTATCTGTTATTGCACCGTGACTATTTTTAATTTTTCAATCACAAGATGTTGATATTCTGAGAAACAGTTTTAATTGCTCACTTGAAAACTTCCTTATTTCTCACTTCACTCTGTCTTTGAAAGACAACAACAAAGCTTTCATGCTACCATGTCTTGTTTTTGTTGGCACACGGCACCCACAAGACAATTATCTCATATCTCACCTGACACTTGCTTGAAACATTTCCCTCAAGTTGATAACGATGTGTTTTGTACTTATAAGCATTTGATTCCTTTCTAAACCTTACCTGATCCTGAAGATGGTCAGCCAGTAGTTAAGAACATTGAACAGAGCTCCCAGCAATCCACCTGCACAGGAAGGGGATGAAGAGCAAGAAAATAAAGACACATAGATTTCCAAAAAAAAAAACCAAGTTAGTTGTTAGGGAAAAGTCGAACTTCTCCTTAATTATTCAACTATGAAGTAACAGAATCAAATATGCTGTTAGAAATATGTGAAAGTAACATTACTCATGGAAACAAAAAGGTGTTTTTACCTATAGCTCCCATAGCAATGAACAAGGGAATCTCGTAGAGGTTATAGGCCACACTCTAAGAAAGATCAAAAATACATGTCATCTTTTACTTTCACTAGGGGCATAAATCTGGAAAAATACATGATCTATAATATAAGTTTCTCACATCACTCTGAAAGCGTCCAAAGTTGATGAGACCTGGGTTGGAAAGGTCTCCGGGATTATTGTGATAGATACTGAGGAAGAAGTTCAGGGTGAAAGTGGAGATCATGGAGGCAAAGAACTGCAGATAAGAACAGAAAAGGGAGGAAAAAACAGAAAAGCTAAAAATTAAAAAAGGACAGGTGCGGCGAATGCAACAACATTCACAATCCTCATCTATCTACCTACCACTTCATTCTGTATCCAATACTGTGGTAACAAACCACTTGCTTAGATTTACTCAACAACATTATGCGATTATTAATCATGAGTTTATAATATGGCTACGCGCAGGACGACGTCACTTACTATCCTCCACGTCAGCATCTGGTTCCAGAAAGAAGCTCCCTCCTCCAGAGAGAACAGAACGCCACCTGTTGAACAAACAAACAAAATCACAAAATCCAGTCTTTTCACATGATAGTAACAGACAACAGTCTGTGAAGCATGTCCACACTAATAGTGGTGATATCTACAGGAATTAAACCTCCATATGTACCATATGTATAATGCAGCTTTTCTGTCACAAAAACCAGCCATCAGATTTCTTTCCAGATTAAATTTAAGACTTTTAAAGACCTTTTTGATAAAACATAGAATATAATTTAGCACCTGCGTTACAATCATACCATCCAAAGTATGTTTTTTTCAGTACTTCCCAGCAGCATATATCCCAGCAGTCATTTCTAATGATAAAATGAACGTGACCTGGACCAAGATCTGCAGCATGAAATGGATGAATGATTCATTCTTTTAAAGTGAAATTGACACTGCCCATTATGAGCTTCCTAGCTGCTGTAGCCAGCAGTGTTTGCTACAGGTCTGATGGTGCTAGTTTCTAGATGTACAACAGCTCACAATCAGAAACATGTTAGAACTAACTTTACTGCTACATATTAAAACCTGCTGATGACGGTGAGTTAGGCCAGACCAATACAACTGTGCACTTTCAACAGTGTGTTTGTTTGAGGCTGTATCCAATTAGCAACAGAAGTTCAATTTCTTTCTCAAACCTTAGCTTTGATTTCTCCCACAGTTCTCACAATCTTCCAACATTATCATTATCAATCACATCACGACACACAGCCTGCACCAATCACTGTTTTTCCTTGGAGAACAAGAACCTCAGAGGGAGTTTCCTAACAAGTTTCTAGTTCGGGAATGCAGCCACACTGATATACTGTTGGCTGCCTAACTAAGCTAAACTGTCCACACAACTAAGGCAGATTAACAACGAAGAACATGTTTATACTGTGCTCCAGCAAGGCAGCTGTGTTTTTACCGACTGGCGCTCCAAAAGCAGCTGAAACTCCAGCAGCAGCTCCGGCAGAAACAAAGTCCCTTTTCTCTGTGTCTCTCCGGAAGTATTCAAAGATCTACAAACACACACACCAACAATTAGCAGTAGTTATAAATCCTTCTTACACACAAACGCATCCTGACCATGGACATTTTTAAAACATGACCAATTAACAGTAATATTTCAAATGGAGGAAATCTCAAATGACTGTTTGTAAGAAGGTAACGCCAATTAAAAGTAGAAATATAATTCTAATTATATATTATACTTCCTATTGCTGAGTAGCCTAAGACACATACACAGAGCACAGAAAACTGCCACGCATACTGACCTTGAAATCTCTCTTTAAAGAGGTACTCCTGCCCTGGGAGACACCTGCAGCTACAACAGCACCAGAATGAATCATGGGCCCTTCCTGATGGATTGTGGGTAAACAAAGGACAGGTGTGAAAAGAAATTCTTGGCAGGAATTCAAACATCAAAAAACTTGCACTTACATATCGAATGAAGTATTAAAGTGGGCCTCAAACACAGCTTGTATCATGTCACTTCATCCTTAATCTGAACAACACAGATCTGACATCTAAGTTATGCATGTTGTATTTTCACTGATGATGGTTTTTACCTTTCCGACAGCAAGACCGCCGACCACTGAACAGATAACACCGAACACTTTCACCATTAGTGTCTGTGGAGGACAAACACACAAAATGTAAGGATAACGAAACAGTGGCTCAAGTACATCCATTAATATGTGCATTTTATGTGTGTGTGTGTGTGTATGTGTGTCTGTCTATGTGTACCTTGAGTCGTACCACCCTGGGAACCTTGACGCCATTCAGGTAACATTTTATCTGAGGGATACCACTTCCTGCCGCTATGGGCTGGATGAGACATATGAGGTGGAGGAGGATGAGGGGAAGAGGGGGTGAGAGAAAAAGAGGAGAGTTATATCATAGGTGGTAAACATAGTGACTTACAATGTATGTGTATAGGAGTTATGTCTGAGCGTGTGAATATGGTAATAGAGTGGTTTATATATTGTATAATGAAACATCACATGATTATATTAAAAGCTGACATAGCAAACTTGTGGAAATAAAAACCACGACTGAACTACCTCTTTAATGTGGTTGCAGGAGGAAACATAATGTTCCCAAACAAAACGTCAGCTGTCCCTGACCACAACCTGATAAAGTGTGGCTCACTGGACTGGCAGGAATAGAGAAGCACGTGGATTTTTTTACATATTTTCAGTATTACACACTGTTGAAGGCAATCTGTGCAGACATGCTACTAGTTTTCATTTCCACATCAGTTTGAATGGCTTGTAAATGAGACGCATAACTAGCCGAACTTCTTCAAAATTCATTCTGACACTCGAGGAATGTTGTCAATCACACAAAAGAGGAAGACAACTGAAACATGAAAGTAGTTGTGTTTCCAAAGTTGATATAATTACAGAAAGGTCAAACTATTTCTCCTTTCAGTCTTACCTCAAAAAATGCAACTATGATGGCGCCCCCCATGACAATGGCAGAGTTGAGAACAGCCCAAAGGAGGAGAGAGATAGACAGGCCGCCCACCTCTGTGAACTTCTCTATGTCTGTGTGGTCAGAGGTCAAGGAAAGGTCTCGGGATCCTGATAGCACACGGCTGGAATTAGCCAAAAATGGCCAAGCTGTTTAGTGGCCAATTATAACACCAGTTAAATGACAGTTAACACTTGGAGGATGAATAACCATCCACCTTGGCAGATAAGAACAGATGCTACTCTATTCTATCAAAATATATGATGACTTGGTGAGCCCTGTCATCTGGTGCTAACATGTTGGCCTGACTAGGTGTGTCATGTACAAATGTTCAGGATACTCTCTTTGACCACTTGGTATTTGATCCCAGCCAGCTCCTCCACTGCGATGTCTATGAAACAGGCGATGAGGCCTGTCAGAAAGCCGATTAGACCACAGACCACCCAGCGACTGATCTCCAGACAGCGGAAGCCCTGAGGACACGTGAGCGTGGAGAGACGGAATAAACAGCAGAGAAGAGATGATGAAATTAGAGCAGAGAAAAAAAGAATGAAAACTGTAAAATATTAAGGTGATATATCATGTTTCCAGGTGATTCCCAGCCCACTTACCATGTAACTCATCCTCCTCTCCTCCTCAAGAAACAGCTGATTTTCAATGTTATCATAGTCCAGACTCTGGAATAAGACACATACAGTGATGTTTACTGACTGTGCATGTATACACTATATTGGGTCAATGTCAGCAAGCTTATTGCAAATAAAAAATATGGTAATACAAAGCTGATTTCATTAAGTTCTGCCAGTTTCCAACCTGCTTAAGAAGATTATTGCCCTTTGTGTTGCCACATGTGGTTTGGGTTTCAGGTCTGAAGGGTATTTTTTATACTAGTGTTACTGACTGATTTTACTGTTTTCATCGTTTCCATAATTGTGGAACATAAGGACTCACAAAAAGAAGCAACATTTCAAATCCTAAACATGGAGGCTTTAATTAATTGTTGATTGTGAGCCAGGGTTTCCAGAATCATCTAATAATCAGCATTCTGCTCTGCGAGTGGGCAGACTTACCTCATATTTAAGTGACAGTAGCTTCTCATTGTGAGGGATCTCTTTGGGCCGCCCTCTTAGGGAGTCCTGAAGGGGAAAAAAATGCACAAAAAAAAACAGAGGTGACTACACCAACACTGACCTTTGACCTCTGACCTGTTGAATCATGTGAGGGATGGCAAGGAGCTGGGAACTAAGTTTTAAGAGGGAATCAGACATTTTTGACAGAACAGGAGTGAGCACAGCAGAAGTTCACAAGCATTTGAAACAACATCAGAAAGGTATTTTTACACTAAAAAGACACTTCCAAAGACAAAGAGAGGACACGTTTGACAGACTTAAACTTGACTTCGCTTCTGCATGAATAATGAAGCAGATAGGAGATGCAGTGACAAACTGCTCCAGTGTTTCCTCCAGAACTTTTAGATTAGAAATCTCAGATATAGAACTCAGGTCTACAGCTAAGAAAGGAAGAGTTCTTGTTAATGCAGACTGTTTAGTATTGAAGGAAATACTGGTGCAAATGAGTGTATCCCGACATGCATACAAGCCAGCTACAGGCAATTTAAAAGTACTTCAATTCACATATACATGCAATGTTAAGTGGGCTTCTGCCACACAGCTGTGGCCCATCTCTACAGCCACACAATACGCAGCGACTAAAGAAACTAAACAAAGTAACCGACATTCACAAACACACTGGAAACAAACTTCTGTTTGCAGCAAACAAGAATCAAGCAGATCACATGCACAGCATGACATTCCCATCAGCCAGTGAAAACAGAATTGAATCTGATGGTTTCTGTCACAGAGGGAAACGGGTGCGACGTATTAAACGACCTATAAACTTGGTGACGCCCAAATAGCCTCAAGCATTACTCATATGGTCCTGTACAGCTGTTGTCTTGATGATAGCCTGAAGCAGAACGAATGAATTTAAATGACTTGAAGTCATTCTTTGTCTTTATGAGTTTTTTATATTGCCTGATTGATCTTACTATAACTGTGTTAAGAGCCGTACAAATAAACTTGATTAAATCCGACTCTGTTGTAGGCTCAAGCAAACATATTTATGCGTCTTCGGCTTCACATTTACAGCACACAGTGTTTTGATAAAGTGTTGGCTAAGCTGCCTGTTGCTCTGAACAGTATCTGTTTTTTTCATCAGTGACCAGTGTGGGGAATCAGTTTTCTGAAAACAAAATACTAAATGCCATAAATTCATCATTTGCAATGTTTCAGTGGAAACCATCGGACAGTTTCCAACACGTGCCTTTTCTCATGCACGCTGGATGAGTCAAGCATTGCTGTGTCGATTTGGCCAGTTATGAGACCATTTCTGTGGCAGCTGTCCCACCTTAGGCTTTAGCTGTATTCAGCAGGAAGACGCTGATCTTAAATTAAATAAATTAGGGTGTGATTCCTAAACTTTATCTCAAAGTGTACCTCATAAATCGGGCCTTAAAGCTCCACGAGGATACAAAGTCGGTCAGACTAGATTTCCTGTGCCAGACACACATAACAAAACACACATGATGAGCCTGAGGCTAAATAACACTTTATCAACTGTAAATGCCCTATACACGGCACTTGATACCTTATGTGTAATTTCAAGATACAAGCAGATTGCTTCTCATTGATTTGGATGACATGAGGTTTTATTATTACAGTAGATGAACTAACTATGTTTCAGGAGCTAAGAAGTGCAGCTAAGAGTCTTGATGGAGTGATGATCAACAGGAGCGACAGACACAGAGAGACAAGACTGCGATAATGTTTCAAGCTCAGACTTTACCTCATCTGATGTTATCTCCTCTTCCAAATCCACCGTGCTGAGTCTGCCTATCTGAAATATACTGCCTCCTTCAGATGGCTACAGACATCAAAGACAGCAACAGAAATATATATATATGGCTCTGTATAGCAGTTTCTAAGCTGATGTTCATTTAAAATATAAAGTCTTGGGTGGGATCTTTGTGACTTCTAAAAGTGACAGAGAGAAAAGGGCTAAAAACAAATCGTTTTAAGTTGCAAAGTTGGAAATTATAACCATAAAGTCCACAAATAAAGTAATAAAAATGACTCTTGCTGTTATAAAACAATAGGTTCCACTTTCTGATGCTTACGATACACAGATAACATCTGTATTCTGTAATGGATGTGATTTCAGGTCCAGAGAGGCAAAATAATTAAGTAAAAACTTAATTACAGTCTCATAAAAGCACTTCAAGTATGGAAACATATAGTAAAAAGGTATGTGATTACATTAACAAAAGAAATGTAGTACAGTTAGTTTACTTCCATCTTTGGTCCTGATGGTGCAGGAAGGAACTGACTAGTCATGGTGGCTACATTAGAGGAATAAAGGAAGTTGGATTTTCCCGTGTTTTCCTATATTAGCTCAACAGCTGCATTTAGTCTAAAGACAACAGGTCTAATTGTTCATGAAATTATCAAAAGGTAGAAATTTTCCGTTTTTAATACTATTCTGCCCTCAAACATCCTGACAGCGACCTTCCAGGATTTAAAATGTGCCAATAACAGGCACAGATGACCTGCGACAGGTATTATTAATGTCACCATCGGATCAAGTGAGCTATGATAAACTAGACTCGTTTTTCCAAACTTTCTAAAATATTATCTTTCTGGATAATTGAAGCTAAGTACATGCATCATGTAAGTAATTTAATTAACACTAACTTAATAACTTTCATCCAGTTACATTCCGCCCCAAACAAAGCTTCTTGTTGCATCCATTACCCGACTGCAAACATGAAAACAACACCCAAAAATGAACTTCGCGTATGCGGCAATGCATTAACTCGTAATTCAAGCTGATGACCCATGCGGTATTTAAACACATGACCCAACAAAACCTTAGAATTGTTAATAAAAAATGACACAGCATCTTCGTACTGCTGCAGGAGTCACAGCTGTTAGCTTATCCGTTAGCCAACATGCTAGCTGTACCTGTCTGGAGAGTCTAGGCTGCTCGGAGCCGTTGAGCAGCGGTGTCCCCTCCCCGGCTGGCCCGGACTCGTCGGCTCGGCTGGACCACGACACTTTCTTGGTGATATTGGCCATGGTGGCGTCCGGTAGCTCGCCCTTCTAACTGTCACTAAATTATTTAATTAACAGCAGTTTTTGCTGGCTAACTATTATTTCCCATCTCCCCATGATCATCTGTGTAACTCGTGACGCTTTGTAAGGATCGCTTGCAGGGCCAAAAATAATTGTTTGGCGCGTTGCATGTTGGGATTTGTAGTTTTGCTGTTTACGGGCTAAAACTGAAGCGTGTACAAAGACATCAGTGCCTTTCTTCACCAGTGGTGGAAGAAGTATTCAGATCATTTATTCATGTAATAGTATTATTAGAAAAATTATTTGCACTAGTAAAAACAAAAGGTAGGCCTACTCATATTTAGGAAAAATGCTTCCTATAGTGTTACTTTTCTATAGTGTATGATATGATAATGTGTAAGCACCACTTTTGTGCTCCAGAGTATTTTTTAATTTGTGCAAATAAAAAATAACCTGATACATTAAAACAACCCAAATCCAAACAATTAAATCACTCATCATTCATTTGGTGGAGTTTTACTGAGTTTAAGTTTATTCATATAAACATTAGCTTTTACAACAACCAAAAGACAACAAACAGGTGCTGTATCTCTGTCTGCAGTCATACAGTGACTATCAAAAGTTCAAATTCAAGAACAGGCAAGAAACAAAGTGCAGCATCATTTTCACATGAAAGTAATGGACTTAAACATCACAGTTACAAGCAAAATTTATCTTACTAATAGGTATCATTCTAGGATCCGTTGTAATGTTTAT
>NW_019525005.1:41248-76694 GCF_002814215.2 Seriola lalandi dorsalis | reverse complement strand
TTACAGACTGCAGACAGAGGGAGAGAGAAGATATAACATCAAACCTAGCAAACCAATGAAACTACATAATGCAGCCACCCAGACAACACATAATAAAAAGGAAAGAAGTGTAAAACAGTTTAGGAAGTATGTGCTCAGACTGTGAAAGCCTCTACTACGTCTAAAAGGGGTTACAGATGTTATTCAGTGTGAATGTAGAAAAAGTAAATGGATTTTTCAGATGAGAGCAGAACTCCACATTCAACTCCCAGCTGACGAACCCTCAGTGAACCACTCAACACCTCTTTCTCTGTGTGTCTCTCTGTCTTCAGTGATGTATAAGTGAGTGGGTGTTATAATGTGGGCTATGAGAAAACTTGCAAATATATGAAGAGGAGCTTTTGGGTCCGCTGTTGTATGCAAGATAACCCTTGATTTGAGTTATCTGACATGTAGGAACTATAAACCTGATACAGCTTGTTTCTCACCATTATGTAGTAAATGTAATCCTTTTCTGATCAGATTCAATATCTTGCTCTTTTTTGGTCGGACACATTAGCGTACTGACTTTTACTTACTGGTTGCATCCTTTTTAGGAACTGGCCTTGCTGGGATCTTGTGCCTCACAGGAAGCTGGAGGAAGTTATGGATCACTGAAGTCTCTACCTTGGTGTTGCTTTCGTCCTCATCTTGGCTTTTCAACCTGCTAGCCCTGGGCTGATAAGGCTCAGACTGGGGATGAGGGAGAACATCTGAGGCCTGGGGCTCAGGAGCCCCTTGTCTGGTCCTGCTCTGCCTGTCTTTGGTGGGTCCAGGATGAGTTTGAGTCTGGGACAGGGGCTGGGGCCAAGAGGAATAATTGGGGTTGTCTAACTGGGGGTGTCTCTGAGGTTGTAACTGAGGCTTGAGTGGTTGTTGGTCCTGGGGCTGGATCTGGGCATGACGAGAAGACACAGACTGGTGAGACTGGAGCTGTTCCTGCTGGATCGGGTGAGGCCACGTCTGGGCCCGCATCTGGATCTGTGACTGAGAGCGGTACGCATCAGGCTGGGGCAGGTAATCTGTGGACTGGGGTTTAGGGTTTGGATATTGGTCTTGTATCTGTGGAGGAGAGACCGGCTGAGGTCTTAACCTCTGGGCTTTTGAATGTTTCGGTCGGTTTGTTGCGTGGTATTGATCCAGTCTTGGTTGATCAGTCTTGGCTTGACTGCTTCCTTCTGGTCTGGGTTGTGTATGTCCACCCAGAATCCTTCCAGGCCTCCCTCCTCTGTGGGTCTGGGCTCTCCTGCGTGTTTCATAGTACTCTTCTGGTGTGATGTTGGAGCTGAGGGGTTCTCCCACCCTCACAGAACTCCTGATGTTCCCTGCTCCATTCCACTGCAGGACCTCACCGAGCTGTCCCTCGAGTCGGGTCACACGCAGCACCTGGTTTTTCAGGGATTCCTGCAACCCCTTCAGCCCCATTAACAGTTCATCACGCTGGGCTTGAAGGGCAGCCAGCCTTTCCTCCTGGCTCTGGAGCTCCAGGGTAAGGTTGGAGAAGTCCTGACCAAGATCAAGCTTCTGTCTCTGACGTCGGTTCTCCCTCAGGTTCCTCTCCATCAAAGCCAGACGACCCTCCATCCGCTTACTCTTTTTCTCAAGCTTCCTACTCCACTCCCTGGGATGATGAACAACATAAGAATGTTTTCCTTTAATTCATGTGTTACTCGTAATACTTTTTTTTTGTTTTGCCATGCACATTATGAGTAAAGTTGTCAGTCGTAATGATGTTTATGGAACTAACATAATGTATATGTCGTATATTGACATATCTGGAAAATATGATGTTGGATGCATCATATTGGATGGATGCATTTTAAACATATCGCCACAGAGTAGATTTTTTAAATATGGAAAATACTGAATTACTTTAGTTGTATAAGGAGGAATGTTGTCCAAAAGCTGCTCTGTTAATCATTACCTCTCATCCTGCAACAAGAACAGATGCTAAAGGGAAGAGCCACCCACTCAACATTTCAGATATCCCAACATAAGATGTTTTTGAAGTAATGTTGCGACCCACGTCACAGCGCTAGTAGCAATTTTGTCAGATTTAACATGCCAAGGATATAATCCCTGTCTTTTTATGAACTGGACTACATTAAACTGGACTGTACTCAAATTGCCCTCCCTCTGCTCTTAACTCTCTGCTTTCCAGAAAACCTTGCCAAATAAAACCAGTATGCAGGAGTTCGTCACATCTGTAGTGAGTGATTTTTCCCCAGCTCTAACCTGAGACCCTCTATCTCCTGCGTTGTGCTCTGCTTTAGGTGCTCAAGGTCCTGTGACATGTGGTGGTAATGGTCATTCAGGTCTTGAACGCGGCTCTCCAGCCCCGGTGAGGAGTTCCTGTTCTGGTTCAGGGCCAACATGTCCAAACGGGCCTGGGTCAGCGCCTGGAACTGCTGGAACTAATCAAAGAAGAAATGGATTTCTGCAGCTGTTTGGTAACTGATTTGAAGATCAGGAAAATATTCAAAATCTCCAGAAGAAAAAAAACATACATGTGTGTGATGACTTTATACCTTGGACGATCAGTACTTTTAAATGACTAACTTGTCTGGGAGCAGTACAAAAACAGAGAGGGGTTTACAGGACAGACATGACTAAATGTTTTGTTAGTTTCATAAATCCAAAATTAAGTCCAATACCTCAGTGTTTTGGAGATTTAATTAATAAGAGTTCCCAATGTGAGGTAATAAAGTCTTTGGATCTGTAGCTCCCAAATAAATAAAAACATATCATTTTATCATAAAATTTCATCTTTCTACATTTGTTGTTTTGCTGTTTTTGTTTTACTAAAATCCAATTTTTTAAAATGGAAAGTGTCCTTAGAGTTAAGACTTTAATCCCAAGGAGTGCACAGGTTTGGTTTTATTATGAAATTGGAGTGCATTTTAATTTCCACTTATATTATAATGGGATATAAACACATATAGTAAACTTGAAATAAACCCAGCAATTGCAGAGAGCCACCTTTTTGCAGAGGGGTCAGATAATCAACTATGACACACTTAAACTGATGTAGCACCAACTGTTTGGTCAATATCACAACTGCTACTGTAATAACTTGGCATCACTGAAAAAAGTAACAGTATGATAATAGCATACCAATCTTGTTAATCTAATAAAAAATCCCATTACACTGATGAAGGTTAACTATTGTAAACACACACATACACAGTCTGATCCAAGCTGACCTGTTCGTTGAGCCGTCGTAGTTTCTGGGACACAAGATCAATTCCCTGCACCTTTCCGCACTGAAACTGTGGCAGAAGCATGTGAACCAGGATCAGGGGCCAGTGGCCGGTCTTGAGGCTGCCCATGGTGCAGTAGAGCTGGGATAACAAACAGCCGGGAGCTTGGGTTCCTGTGTGGAAGTGTGGAGGTGAAGCAACAAATATAGGAGAGAAAGAAGTACACACACACACTATAAACTCCCACAGACTGGGACAAAAACACACTTTCCATTTTCCACAACATCATTGGGGAGCTGAGAGGACATGCAGATGGATTTAACAGATACTCAGCCTCTCACCGTCTCACTCTCCTACACAAATTTACACAAAGAAAAGAGAAGTAAACTGTTCAAATCACTCCAGCAATTAATGTTCACTATTTTATTCTAATGCAGAATAATAAAAGCACATCCCTAAATCCTTCTTTAAGGATGTCCATGATTTCTATGTTATGTTATTTCTCTACTGCATCACCACCTGAATTTTTTATTGATACTTATACTTATACTTTTATAAAGTATAAGAATTATACACTTTTATTGAAACTTTTATGACCTTCCTGTCAGACAAATGATTGTTCCATATTGGTCAGTAAAAGTGGGAAAAGGGAAGTTCTGTCACAGATCATAACTTTAACAAACCTGTAACATGCCCTCAGTTTCCCTCAACTCAATAAATGTGTATGCTTTTATTTGTGTGGTGCTGTAAGAGTACGGTACATCTCATGATGAGTGGGCTGAGGGGGGAAGCAGCCTGTACTTTCCTCTCCCCTGACCCACTGACAAGGGATCTGACTGTCGTCTTCTTCTGCTTTCCCTTTGTATGGCTCAATCCAAGAATCATGTTGTTACCTCTCTTCTGCTTTCTGCTCATGACATTGTACAATACCGTGGCTTCATCTACACTGGACTTTGAAAATGAACTATTGAGGGCAGAAAGTAACATGTATCTGTAAGTTGTTTCAATGAGAATCTGACCAATCTTATTTTGCAAAGCCAATGTAGATTTATTTGAACATCCACGAACAGCTGATATTTTGGGTACAGTTTTTATTTTGTGCAATCATTCATCATTTCTCTAGAAAAGCAACTAAAACTCTACCCCAAAATTTACTGAAAATATTAAATCATCAGTTTTTCATTGATTTATCATTAATGAAAAGAAAGAAAAGAAAAATGTAAGAGCAATTGTGAGAGCAATGTATTTAAGATGTTCAATAATTCACACCATGAATGTTTCACTTGTGAAAGTCCAGTGTAAACAGTTTCCAGTTTCATTTTCATTATGACAGTTTTCTGTCTGTCAGCCTGGAAAATCCACAAGTGCACATTGCCCACAGGAAGATAAAGCTTAATACTTGAGCAGGGTGGATACGACTGCTCTTAAACAAATGAGTCTTTGGATTGAAACAGCCTGCCTTCTTTTTTCTTGCCTGCCTGTAAACAAGACTCACCTGTGCTGCAAGCTTCATTATGGTCAAGATTTAGAGAACAACATTTTGTTTAATTTTAGAAATATTTCATTTTTCTTGAGGACGATGAACAAATAGTAAATACGTTAAACAGATTATATAAATCCGATACTTTGATAAAGGCTGCTGTCATCATGTCAGCACACATGAATGAAGAGACTCCACTGCTGAAGAGAACACTAACATCATCTGAATCCCAGGTTGGAAACATTTCACTAATTGTAATTTGTCTAAAAGTCCTAACAATAGCTCGTTGATTCTGTTTGTCATTGTTTAATTTAAGACATTATGAACAAAAAAGACAAATTCATCTCTTTCAATTCTCATCTCTTGTTTATATGTTAGGATTAGAGTCTAACATATTGTTTTGTGGTGTGAAGTTTGATGCTCAGTAGCCATGTTTCTTTTTCTTTTGTTTTGTTTGAATTGATGGCAAATTAGTTCTAAGATAGTCAAGCCAGCTTTGTGCAACAGATGAATTTAGACGTCTGTGTGAGGACTGCCAGTTGGATTTAAGTCATAGTTAAAGTCTGTCTTTATGAAATTGGCCCTTGATTGTCAAAAACCCAAATAGTTGATTTATTTACACAGTGCAACACACATGTAATCCAAAAGTGAAAAGAAAACAACCAACTTGCAAACTTGGCTTGACTGAGGAACAACTGCATGAACTAAAGGCATGATCATGTGCACACAGACTTCCTTCCCTTCCCCATGACAAACAATAGTTCCCTTAATCAAGCTCTAAAATCTTCAGCACACGTCCCTGACACCTAAAACAGGTAAATGACAAATGTTTTTTTGCATTAGTTTAAATCATTTGTACAAAAGGCTTTCAACATTATTCACCATTTGGCAGGAAAAGTTCTATAATCAGTAGAAAACTAATTCTAATTAACATGACATTAAAACTAAGACTGCAGACAATTCAACATGACTTTTGTTTAGAATAGTGTAATTTATAGTTCTCCCCTTTTCTTTATCTCACTTAAGTGCTGCACAGAGTAATACTTGCTGTGAAGTTTTTCATTTCCCTGAGACCTCTTGTCACTCATGCAGACAATACTGTGTGTAAACCCACAACACACACCACCTCCTCTCTCTACAGGATGAGCTCACTGGACAACACTTCCAAAAGCCAAGTGCACATATTTATGAATTTATTTCATTTATTTCTGTGAAAAGAACTTCAGTATTTACTCTTATCTTAAAGAAAGGATTTTTGCCCCATGCTCAATATTTGTGAAAGTTATCTTCTTATTTCTAAATCATCCATATCCGTTAATCCCAGATCAAAAACTCCAAACTGTTCCTGGCCGTTTTCTCGGCCGTCCTGGGGAACTTCAGCTTCGGTTACTCCCTGGTCTTCTCGTCCCCCGTGCTGCCACAGCTCAAGAGTCCCGATGCTGACCCTCGGCTCAGGATGGACACAGAGAAGGCCGCGTGGTTCGGCTCAATCTATTCACTGGGTGCAGCGGCCGGAGGGCTGGGAGCAATGCTGCTCAACGACATGGTTGGGCGCAAGCTGAGCATCATGATGTCAGCAGTGCCATCGACTATTGGGTGGGTCAAAGAAACAGCATACAGGCATCAGACGGTGCTCTGAGTAATGTACATGAGTACAATTATGAAGCATTTGTGCTTAAGTATTTCTATGTTATCTGCTATACTTCTACATGCATTACATTTCATGTTATACTTTTTATTCCACTACATTTGTTTGACAGCTGTAGCTACCAGTTACTTTGCAAATTGTTTTCAATTACCACATATAGATCTCTAGTGAGGTGAATGTTGCGTGTGGCTATAATAACATGTCACTAAACTCTATGAAGTAATAAAAATGATAACACAGTAAGCAGTCCCACCCTAACAGGTACAACTAGAATGGCACTCAGAGGAGCATATACCTCCGCCAAGGCCAAGCAATCCTACTCATGCCTGTGAGATTATTATTCAGATCTACACTAAACTGAACTAATTTGCACAGAACATGTTGGAGGGATGGGGCATGAGCCAGGGAAGAAGCTATTACATTTTGGTGCAGATATGGTTACTGCACTACATGATTAAAGCAGAGAGTTTTGCAGAAGGAGGCATTCATTAATGGTATCTATTTAACTGTACCCTGCGGTGCACAAACCACAGAATGCTATAATTTATTCAAAAGTGCACACACAGCAGTAAAAACATGATGCCTTTGAAATCATTGAGCCTGCATGTACTACTTTTTTCTTCTGATCTGTATATGTGTCTTAGATACATGCTTATGGGAGGGGCTGTGGACTTGTGGATGCTCCTTGTTGGTCGCTTCCTTACAGGTGTCGCCGGTGGGATGACAGCGGCATCCATTCCTGTAGGTCACCATGGTTACAGATACAAAATTGCACATGTATATGTGATTTACACTTGTGTTCATGTTACTGTTTGTGTGTCTTTTGTGTGCTTATGTCACAGGTTTACATCTCAGAGATCTCCCACAAAGGAGTGAGAGGAGCTCTGGGCTCCTGCCCTCAGGTCACTGCTGTGTTTGGGACCCTGGCGCTCTACGCCCTGAGTAAGAATATACCAACACGGCTGCATTAATACCATTACTGAAAGTAACATTCATTTTTTACACATTTAGCGGCTCAGTGTTTTCCTTAGACACAGGTTTGATGGCTGTAAGTTGACACAGTGGCAAAGACGTGAGAATCAACAATTAAGTTGAAGTTAATAAACACAAATAGAGATATCATGCATTTCTTTAGGTGGTGAGGTTGTAACTGGCTCAGCGTGGATAATATTGAGACATTACACATGTTGTGATATTTTTAGTGGCAGCAGCCATTGCTTTTCTGCTCTGTAGCTCATGCTATCATAATTTCAACATGACGATGTGATGTGATGTACAGGTCTGGTGGTTCCGTGGCGGTGGCTGGCAATAGCCGGGGAGGTTCCAGCTCTGTTTATGGTTGTGCTGCTTGTGTTCATGCCCTCCTCTCCCAGGAGGCTCCTCTCCTTGGGGCGAGAGCAGCAGGCTGAGAGAGCCCTCCGCTGGCTGAGGGGGAGTCACTACGACACACAAATCGAGCTCAGTGCCATACAAGTAAGAGACAGACAGCTGCTGGAATGTTTTTAACAACTTAAAGGGGACAATTCTATCGACTTGAGGAGATCAGCTAAAGATGCACTGAGGTTTTACGGGGAACACACATGTGGTTTACATTCTAGAGGAGTTTTAAAGTAAATATAAACTAGTACATGTATGTGAGTTTTACATTTCTACCAATGCAGCACAGCATCAACACACAGAGTAGAGTCACATGGTCCCAGCTTGCCACACCCGTTTACTACCGGCCAATCATTATCTCAGTGGTGATGCGTTTCCTGCAGCAAATGACGGGCGTCACGCCCATTCTGGTCTACATGGAGCCCATCTTTGCCAAGAGCAAAGTTTCCCTGGCGCCTAAGTATGAGATATATCCTATTTAACTGTATTTATCTATTATCTAATTATATTATCTATCGAATACAGACCTATTCTCATTTTGTATCTGTCAGGTATGATGCTGCCATTGTAGGTGCCGTCCGCCTCTTTTCTGTTGCCGTGGCAGCCAGTCTGATGGACAAGGCTGGGCGCAAAGCCCTGCTGTACACGTCAAGCATGCTGATGTTCCTGTCCACTCTGACTCTGACCATGATCTCCCACACCACGCCTTGCCCTCCAGGCCCCTCTCCTCCAAACCTCACAATGAGTTTGAACTACAGCCCCCATAATGACATCGGAAACTCTTTAGAGGCCAGTTCAGCAGGCCTCATTCCCCTCATCAGCACCATGGTGTTTATATTTGGTGAGTGCTGAGAGCATCTTTGAACTCTTGTTGAAAATCAATGTTTTCCCAAATCACACTGTTGTCTTCAGGGATGAAAATGCCGGTCAGTCCGTCTACCGCTTTGTTTCAGACTGAAATATCTACTGGTATAAATAGCTACTGGATGGATTGGCATGAAATCTTAGATACACAGATATTTGTGTTCTCCTGAGGACTAATTGTATTGACACTGATCCCTTGGCTTTTCCTCTATAGCACCACCAACATCTTGACAACTATTGGCTAAATTTTCATGAAATTTGGTACAGATTTTGAAATCCCAGAGAAGATGGATTATAATAACTCTGGTAATCCCATGTCAGCGCACTAAACTCACCTTGGTTAACCTAAACATCAGCATGTTAGTATTATCATTGGGGGCATGTTAGCATGGATGTTAGCACTTAGCTCAAAGCACCAGTGAGCCTAAGCACAGCTTCAAAGAACTGCTAGCCTGGCTGTAGACTCTTGTTTTTGGTTCAGTTCAGTTCACACCACACAGATACAAGTAAAATAGCACTTAAAAATAAATATAGAGACACAGTTAGCTTGTTCATTGGGTGGAGATTTGATATCCTGCCAGGCATGTGTCCCTGTATTTAATGAAGCATGTGCTTTTTAGCAGTAATTGACCTTTTGTCTCGTTCCAACAAGTTAAGACCTGTTATGTCCTTAGGACATTTTGTTATACTTAGCTCTCGAAGCGTGATTAACCACTGTTTATTACACATCAACATCTGCTCGTACTCATGAAACCCTGTGTTTTCAGTTGTTAAATTGGTTTCATTTATGGTCTCACGCCTTACATCACAGTATTGTTATGTAGTGCAACTTAGATTCAAGTGTTATCTCTCCAAAATCAGAGCTTAAGGAGTAGCTTCCTTTTTTTGGTGCCATTATTGTGCTATTATATCATCTTCTTTTATATGAGCTGTTTGCTTTGTCATCATAATGTTGGATGTCTCCTAGGATACGCCATGGGATGGGGCCCAATCACATGGCTGCTGATGTCAGAGGTGTTGCCGCTGGTTGCCAGGGGCGTGGCTTCAGGTCTGTGTGTTACTGTCAGCTGGTTAACAGCCTTCATGCTCACCCACGCCTTCACACACCTTGTGGACAATTACGGCCTGTACGTGCCGTACCTGTGTTTCACAGTGGTTTGTGTCGTCTGCCTGCTGTTCAACGCCGTGTGCATCCCAGAGACTCGCGGCCGCTCGCTGGAGGAAATAGAGAACTATTTCAGGACAGGCCGTACATTCACCATCAGACGGAGTCAATCCACTGCACAGTCCGGCTGAGACTCATAGATCCCTTTGGTCAAAAATGAGTCGTTCACATGATGTGGCTCGAAAGACGGGCTACTGTAAAGAGATATGTTCAAATTAACATGTATCTACCACAATAATTCCTGAGCATAGACTGACCACTGTAGGTCAAAGATCACCAAGGCTGAGTTCAACAGACTAAAATCAATCACCATTATGTCAAGATGCACGTCACTGTTTTTACATCTAAATAATAAACATGTTACAACAATAAGATTGTTATTTGTAAATGTACAAGTTTCCTTTCTTACATTCCAACACAATAATAATAACATTTGATAAGTATAATATTAAATAATACTTATCCAGCCTATGGTGAGATCATTTACCTTTGCTGCTTTAACACACACAAACATGGCAGCAACAACTGTTTCAGAGTATTTTACAGGTGACACATTAGTGAAACTAATGTAACAGTGTTTTTAAAGTATTAACAAGATCAAGTTTAATCACAGCCTTAGTTCACTGGTAAGTGGGCATGGTGAAAACACATGAACTCTGATATGTCTTCTTGTAAATAAAATGGTGGACTCATTGCTCCACTTTGCATCACTTTGCCATTATTTTCCCAGTGATACATCAGAACACCATGTTGTGGTCTCACTTACATACTCTTTTGTCATGTCTTTATGGTATTTTGGTCCATCTTGTATTCCCACTGCGACATTTGACAGACTGAATTTGAATGCTAACTTTGTAGCCACAGACGGTCTCAGTGTAAAATATGATCCAGTTCACACAAAGTCACATGTTCTGTGTTTTCAGCAGCAGCAGCAATTAATTTTTATTTATGAGCATGACAGAGTATCACCTGCATGAACCATCTTCAACAGAATATGTGGTAAAGAAGAAGACATAGCACTGCTGCGCCGTTGACTGACGGGTGATCTCTGAGAGGTGTGGTGCACACATGGCACAGTAGTGAGCAGTAACACCAGATTTGTAGGTGGTGCTGATTTTGTTGCAGGTTGGACCATTATTTTGTTACGTTACAGTCGTCAGTTATGGAGGATAGGTATTTCTTCATTTATACAATATATGTTACATTGGTTAACATGTAAAGACTTCAGCTACAAAATCTAAATATACATAAAGTTTAGAATGCAAATAAACTTGTACATAGATTTTAGAAAAGTTTAACCATGTGAACAGGTTGTCAACTCTCTAAAAAAAAAACAGGTCCATCATCTTCTGTGCAGCTAAAACAAGACGACGGGAAGTATTGTTTGGCTCAGCAGGCCTGGTCACATGCCACAGTGTCCTCTGTGTCATAGGTTTGAGTCTGACTCACCAAATGATGCACATCACTGACCAGTACCTCCCCAATCTCCAAGTTGTCTATAGTAACCCAATGGAACTAGGAATGTCTTCCTGTTATTCTGGCCATCCACTGTCAGTAGGTATTATAATACATTAGAGAGTTTGAAGGGACATACCTATCATATTACAGAGATAATTATCTGCATGTTTGTAGTCATATTTAAATCTGTGTAGTCTGGGTCTGTACAGTGTTTGATTGACATGGACGGAAGAAGGGACAACACTCTGCAGGTTTCGGTGTGTTTGTGTATGTGTATGTGTGTGTGTGTGTGTGTGTGTGTGTGCGTTTTACACACCTTAATAAAGCAGTTCAGTGGGACAAAAGCTTTAATACAGCATTAGTGCAGGAATCTTTGGGTTGTGCTTATGAACAAGTACAGAAAACCTTTTTAAAAATATGAAACAATTGCTAAAGTGATGTGACTTTACATTTCTGACCCCATTGTGTTGTTTGTTGGTATATTTCTCAGTGGTTTATTGGTTGAGTTGTAAATACCGCTTCACTGAGCTGATACCTCAACAGTAAATGTCAGATAATTTGCCATGATATTCAGGGTCAACTCAGCTAGAAAACATAATGTAGAAGTGCTGTCAAAGCCTCGTGGTTGTGATTGATTGGTCTCTTATGTTTAATTAAATGATAATGTGTATAGATTTTATACTACTGCCAAATACAGCAGTAGATACCATTTACCTTAAAAACCACAGTATCAAGTTTCAGCTTTTTATAAACACCAATGAAAGAAATCATATATATCATATATCCTATCATATAATACTGTATGATGTTGGACCAAGGCTAATGCAAAGATTTGGGCACTCTGTTGAAGCTGTGCTTAATGTCAGGAACCCATTAATCACACACACACACACACACACACACACACACACACACACACACACACACACACAAACACTTGTTAATAAGCACAACCTAAAGATTCCTGCACTAATGCTGTATTAAAGCTTTTGTCCCACCCTGTCACCAATGAACTGCTTTATTAAGGTGTGGCTAACACACACACACACACACACTGCTAAAAGATACATGTTGCTATGGAAGATATGTATCTGCAGATGATTGGTCTGTGTGCGCTTGTGTGTAATGCTTGGTGTAGTTGAGTCGTTTGTGTCACCTGAAATATTGATCGATTATATACCAGAATATTGTTGTATATTGTTGGAAGTTGTTGTTACCTGTTTCAAGAAAATTCATAAACAGTAAGTGAGATAGTACTGTTTGTTCTTTTTGTTTTTTGTTTTTTTAATTCTTTTAATTCCATGTCAGTTTCTTTTGTGTCTTATGAAACACCTCATCAGAAACATCAACTCCTCTCCACTTAAAAAATTAAAACATATTGTGTGTCTGATTCACATAAAACTCCTAAAAAGAAATAATTCCTTAAAAAGAACATTGAATTAAAACAAGATACATGTGGTTATTAATAAATACATTTTAAACATATTGTCATATATTTCTTATATATAAACAGATGCTCAGATGGATAAGAAGAAAGACAGACACAATAGTGATAGAAGGAGAGGCATCGGTGGAAGAACACACAGACAGCGTCTCACAGCTTTTATCCAATCTATTTTTGTTTCTGATTGTACCCACCTCCTTCCTGCCTCACTCTTCCTTCACCCCTCCCACCTTTCTCACCATCTGCTGCTGCGTTCACTGGGTGTTTTTTTTTTTCTCTAGTACCAAAATGTTTTGTCACTGTCAAGACAGACAGCATGAAATTTTGATATTGATATCTGTTATACTGATGAGTGTGTCTTCACACATTCACTTCACACTTGATATACACTGATGGTAAGAATATGTTTGACTGCTCTGGGATTCAGCCTCAATTGATCATTTTAATTAATTAATTGTTCCTTCTTCTGGTTTAAGGAGGAAGGGGGTGGAGGGTTGTTGCTGTCGGATGAAATAACTAAAAATACTTGCGTATCTAATTTCTTCTATTTTCCCGTTTTTGACTTTTGGAGTTCGTCCTTTTTCCTGACATTATGTTTGTGATATACTAATAAAAAAAACGTATACTTGCGTTTTCTCTACGTCTTAAATAACAAGGTGTACCACAAGGCTCAATCCTAGGACCAAGTCAACACTCAGTGCACAGATGTTGTATGACCTATAATGTTATGCAGATGATGCTCAACTATGCCTTTTAAGTAAGACAAATTACATCATTGTTTCAAATAGGATGTCTTAGAAATGTCTGCAGTTTAACTGTTGCTCTTGACATAGGACATCTTTGATTTTAAATCGGCAGTAGTTCAGCATCAATATCAAGGCAGCATATAAAAATTTAGGCAACAGTGAGAACTACAAAAAATACAAACTCTTATTTAGTCATGTTCATGAGTCGAAGCAGAAAGTGGAAGTAATGCACCAAAAAGTTGTTTGCCAACCACCAAAAATCATCATCAGAAGAAGAAGAACTGTGTTTTACAGGGGCACCTTGCATGTGAACTGACATCATAGTACATCTTTTACCGAACAACTGTAATGAAGCCAGTGGAAGAGTTATATTTGTAGACCAATCTGTTTATAGTGGTCCTGCTTTATGACAAAATTTCTTGGCTTTTAAAAGTAGTGTCTGTCTGTGGTCCTGTAGTAGTGTACAGTAATAAGCTATTGGGGATGGATGGGTAGGAGGAGGTTCTACTAAAAAAGAATAGCTCAGCGGCTCTTTAAAAAAAATAAAGAGGTGAATGTGAAGTAATTCACGTTAATCTGTCTGAACTGAACTGTTCTTTCTGCTTACAACAAAAGACAAAATAAATAGATGACAATGATAATGACAAATAAACCTGTTTCTTATTTTTTGTTTATTTTATTTATTCATTTTTTACCAATAGGGATTTTTTGGAAGATTTTTCTATTTTGTCCATACAGAACTTTACTACTTTATAATTATCCCATTACTTGTTCCTCTGGTTTCCAAAGTGTCTGTACACTGATTAAAGCTCAATATCATTATAAATTGTGTACTCTATAAGTGGGTATGAAAATTGGATTAATGAGAATTTCCGTTCGTATCAACAACAGGATTATCCCCTGCCTTGCAATCCCAATTTATACCATACATCACTCACACATGCCCAAATGAAAACTGGATTGGTTTATCCTCTGGAATGTTGTTCATCAGGCCCATCGAAACACACACACACAAACGCACGCACGCACGCACGCACGCACGCACGCACGCACACACACACACACACACACACACACACACACACACACACTACCGCCTCACCCTATTCAGCTGACATAATGTTCAGAGGCAACACCCCACCATCTCGAACACACCCTTACAGTAGATCGTTCATAATGATGAGATATCCTGAGGTTAAACTGTAATCTTTTACATTCACCTAATGTTAAAAAGTCTGCAGTGTTGGCATGAATGGCCTTTTAGAAATGCGCCTCAGGTTGGAAGGTCATTGATTCAAATCCCTACACATTTTTTTCAAGCTTCCCTCAACATACGTATAAGGCGTGGTTAGGCAACGCAATCAACCCCCAGTGACCAGCAGTATAAAAATGTGGTTGAACTGGCCTGCTCCCAGCTGAGTGAAAGAAAATGCAGACCTTCACAGACATTTTTGAGATGAAATTGGATGCTAACATGATAAAAAGGGTTATAAATAAAATTAAATGTGCCACATTCATGTGGGCAAAATAGAGCCAAGAGACATAAAAGCACCAAATTTGGCATCAGTCACTGCATTGTCTGCAGTTTGGATAGCCAGGCTTCTCAACGCTGCATCTATCACCAACTCCTAGTAGCCTAATGTTCATTACTGGCAAAAAATCAAATGTTGCTTTGATTTTCTTTGGGTGTATGTATCCAGCTTTTACTGTCTGTTTGCAGCACCACCCTTACAGGAATAGTTTGACATTTTTAGCATCACACTTATATTCTTTCTGGTGGACAGTTGACCTCGATCAGGATTGATACCACTCTGTCTGTAAATAGGGCCGTCAATCAGTTATCATACCAAATTGGTCATTCTACACCTTGGTGTTATTAAACCAACTTCATTTACTTGTGAGCTTCACAAGTGTTTTATTAGGCAGATTTTGTTTTTCTTTGGATGGAGCTGTTAGCTGCTAGCTAGCTAGCTGGTTACCATAGACTTCACTCTTTACAAACGTACAGCATTCATAGTGACATAATTCCACACAAAATCATGCAGAACAGCTCAAAAATCTTCCTTTAACACAGCCTCTCAGGGCAGAGCCTTATATGTTTGTGAGTTGCTTCATTTGACAAATCTCATTGGTTTGAGTGGGCGAGTTTTTAATGCCTTGTTCTATGGCGGCTCCTCTGTGCAGATATGAGAAACATCCATGAGAAATGCCCTGAATTCTTGTCATATTTTGTGAATGTGTGTTAATGTGTGTAAACTGATGTTGCCCAGACTTCGTTCATGGCCTTCCAGTCCCATCCCAGGACAAAAAAAACTATGCTTCAAGTCACACTTACACACACTCCCTCGATTATTTTCAAGAAACAATAGACAAATGAAAAAGAAGAACATAACAGTATTTGGAAGTTACACCTAAACCACAGAGTGACTCACCCTTGCTGTATATTTACGTCTTTGTCGGTGAGGGTGGGGATGTGGGTGTGTCCAGGGAAAGGCTTGTAGAGGTACAGGTGTGACAGGTGGATATCTCAGCTACAACCTGTCTGGACTCTACATCAGCAGGATCAAACACACATCTCAGCACAGTGACAGCAACACCTGGCCAAGGTAAGAAATGAATATGTGTACAGAGAGAGGATTGGATTTCATACTGCAGTAGTGAATATAGGCTTTATAGTGTTTAGTGTTTCTTGGGTTTGTAAGAAATGATTGAAAGCTGAAGATATAACAGCTTTGTCATTTGTGCCCATACGATGGCAGAGATGATTTAACTTGTAACTATCTTACACAAAAAATGGGTTTGATGACAGAAAAAGAAAAATGACAGAGTACGTTTTGGCCAATTTTAATGCCAAGTTATTCAGCACAAAGGAAATCAAAAGAAAGTTAAATGCTCAGGCTGCAAAGGCGATTGGATAATTATACAAAAGTAGATATAATAAAAGAAAAACGCAGCCCAAGTGCAATGTACAGCATTTTGTTTCTCAAAGAGAGAATCCTGTTAATGAATTTATTGTGACCTAAATCTGTTATCTCTTTACTGCTGGATCACGATGACAGACACAACAGGTTTTATAGGCTCCAGCTCAGCCTGGAGGAACATTTCAGATAAGAAGAAATTTTTCCTGTTCACCCCCTATTTCATAATCTTTCTATTTGTTATTCTTTTTTTGTGTATTTGGTATTTGAAGTTTTGAACAATATGTACAGCCATGGGTGTTGCCCAGGGTGCATGCAGCTGTGATAATAGCCCAGCTCTTGTTGTGTGACGTTGAGTTTTTCTGTTTGGAGTGAAATTGTCATTCAGCTGAACTGAATGTGTGTATGTGTGAACGTGACTGATTTCTAGTCATTCCTGCTGCAGGCAGTAAGACACTTTCTCTCAGAGTGTATTTCTTGGAGAGAATGGGACGGTCGGTTGTAAACTCATTTCAAAAGCCACTTTGCTCTAACCACAAATTAGTAAAAGAGAGATATTTTGGATGTTAATGGATTTGATCCAATGTTTCTCTGGATATGTGTGGTTGTTGTTCTAATGCAATTTTACTTTCACATGTCCCTCTGCTGGTCTCTCTCTTGATGGCAGTCACAGATAGTAGCAGCAGTATTGTTAGCAATTTTAGTGCTAAGAGTAGTTGTTCCAGCAGAGGAGAAAAATTATTTGTTTTTTTTGTCCTTTTTTCCATTTTTGTGTTTGACTTTTTAAAGCTTCTGGCAGCAGTCTTTTAATTTCCTCTAAAATACATGTTTGGATCAAATTTCTTTTTATGTGAAACAAATATACAGCCTGTGGGGTGAGCCTGTGTTTTGGCTGATTGAGAATTGAGGTGATACTAACGATCATGAAGCGATAAGCGGTTAATTGGGTAATTTCCACATCTAAACTACCCCTTTCTTTGTCATTAAAATGCATTCTTCCTTCCCACTCTCTCTCACATAAAATCAGAGAGTCAGGTTCGACCGGCACAGATGTTTATATAAACTACAGTAAGGTGACACACATGACTCATGGTGATAAATCAGCCTGCTCTGCATCAGAAAGAGCAAGTTTGTGGCCGATCTACTCTTCAATTACAGCTGAAGCATTTCCCTTGGAAATTGACCAAAAGTGGCTGCCAGTGTCCAGATTTTTTCAATCAGTCTCACTCATTTCTTCCTCCATGAAGCCACACCCAGGCACCTGCTTCACTAATAACGCCTCAGAGACAGCTAGTGCTGACTGAGCTGAGGTCACTAGCCTCAGTCTTCCCTTACAGAGGGCGTTATGTTTGATCTGTAGCCTCTAACTTTTCCCCATTGGCCTTTTAAACTATTTCTGTATTGTGGCAGTCGAATTTTCCGGAAGCTGCACCCAGTCACAGCCTCCATCAGCAGCATTACGTCCTGTCTGATGACAGAAACGTCAGCATAGGAACAATTGGGTATTGGACTTATTGATCTGTCTTTGCCTCCATCTTTCAAAATCAATTCCTCTTTTATCAAGATCTCTTGAACACACCATGGCCTCTATAGCGACATTGCAGTGCTTCTCCAAGCACCATTTTCTCACTGATTGAAATTTACTAAAACTGAACTGAATCTTTCCAACAGCAGCCGTTTCTGGTGCAGTGGGAGTAAGAGAGTGTAAGAGTGACCAGTTGCTCTTCTACCCTGTCAGTTGGCTTTTACTGTAGCTCTTTGTCAAATCAGGCAAACTGGTTGCTGCCAAGAATCAGTCTGGAAGAAATGAAATGTAAAATGTTGACGCTGTGGAGAAACACAGAAACACATTTCTTCATTTACCAGACAGCAAAACTGACACATTTTGGGATGTTGGGATTTTTTGGACAGTTTTTGGAGTGAAGTATTTTACCAATTTTTTGACACTACAGTTACACCACATGATGTCAGGTTTTTTTTCCCTTAAATAACCAAACTTGACAGATTTCAGAGGTTTGTGTGAGGCAGCAGTTTAGCCTGCAGTGTATGAGTTCATCATCAGCAGGTTTGGTGACACACCCTCAGTTTCTGTCACATTGAGAAGCATGCAGCTCGGTCGCATTCCTACACCAACATATGGGTGTATACAAGCCCTCTGTGTGTGTGTGTGTGTGTGTGTGTGTGTGTGTGTGTGTGTGTGTGTGTGTGTATCTGTGTGTGAGATAATGACAAAGTAGTCTGTCATCTACTGCCAATCCAAACTGCGAAGACAAATGACAAACTATGGCTACACCTCAGTGCATGTAACGAATGGTCCGGAGAAAGTGTGTGTGTGTCTGTGTGTGTGTGTGTGTGTGTGTGTGTGTGTGTGTGCGTGTGTGTGTGGGTGTGGGTGTGGGTGTGTGTCTGCGTGTGAAAAGAAAAGCACTTGTCTGTGTTTCAAGAAGTCATATTGAGAAACTGCGATGCAGAGAGGATGTTACATGATAGTCAAGTTAGTGAGTGTACTGTGTGTCATTTCATGTGTGTGTACATGTGGGGACAGAAATCTGTTCACATACATTGTGGGGACTTCCCATTTTAGGACAAAAAGCAAGTTCCCATAACATTAATCATTATATTCTGGGCTGAAGACTTGGTTTAAGGTCATAAGTCTCGAGGGAATTAGTGTAAGTCAAAGTAATGTCCCCTGAAGTGATGGAAACACGACTGTGTGTGTGCATGAGTGTGCGTGAGAGAGAGAAAACAAATGCTTACTCGTGCTAATGTGTGTTGTTGTGTTTGGTTGTATGAAAAGAGAGACAAAAATAGAAGAGAGAACAGGAGAGAGGTAGAGTCATGTGTCTCTTTAAGCTGCAGGTTTTCCAGTATGGGATCATCCGTTTATCTGGTCGAATGATTCCAGTTTTCCAGTCGGCCTGAAAACCAGGCGGACAACAGTGAGAGTGCAGCAGAGCAGCTGTTTGGTCATGACAAAGGCTGAACTAAACCTGTTCTGTCAGAGGAACTGCCAACGTTACAGTGTGAAGTTACTGATCTGTTAATATGTGAGCAGTTTACACACTAGTTCCTGCATGCAATGAATTACATTTTCCTTATTCGACACAGACATCAGAAAACTGTATGAATCCATCCAAAGAAATGGATGGAACATTTGAAAGTTGTAATGAGACAGTGTTTGGTCATTTGTAGCTCAGACTGGTGTCACATGAAAAGAGTACTAATTATGTTTTAATGAGGCCACGTCCCATTTTGAGAGATTTTTAGAGCAATCGCAGTGATCCCTGACAGGACTGCCACAGACATTCAATCCTTCATTTACAGACCAAGGGGTTAACATTATTGTGAAGCCATTTTGTAAGAGTTAGTGTTAAAGTGTTAAACCTTAAGACTTCCATGAAATGAAACCCCTGTTTTCAAGATAAAATTCCCCCCCACGTAGGGGAAATTCAAATTGACACAGCAGCACAAAAGAAAAGGGAAATGTAATAAAGAAATCGAAAGAGAATAGAAGCAGAATCTAGAATAAATAAGATAAATTAGAAATACTATACACAATAAGATATACAAATGCAAAGTAGACTTTTCTGTGCACTTGCAAATATAAGAATAAATGTAAAAAAATATATACATTTTTGATAGCATTTTTGGTTTTTTTCCAGCAATAGCTTTCTATATGTTTTCATCATTATTGGCGGAGTCAATGTAATCCAGCACACAGTACATATTTTTTAACTGTTATTTCATTGACATCAACCTCACTGTTTACTGTCTCCTAATGTCGTACCAGAGCTGTATTAAGTTACCACTAATACAAACCCAACATTTCCTACTACTGCTGCTTGAAATATACACAGTATATGTGTTTTCTTTTAAAGTCAGCTGTAAATATAAACAGTTTTATAAGTATCATTTCCGCCATATTGACCAGAGGAGTTAGATATTGTGATGGGTGATTACTGATGAAGAATGACCAAAATAGATAAATGACAAGTAGAAGTCTAGAGGGGTCGAGTTGTATATTGAAGTATGATGACTTCTCTAGTAAACCTCCAATTTAAATATCACAAATAAAACAAATAAATCCTTGCATCCTTTCAGCAAGTGTTAAGTCTCGCAAGTATTTCGGTGTGAACAAAGAGGCTAACAACCACACCTGAAACATGCCAGCCATCACCCTCCAGACAGAGTCACACACCCACACATTTCCCCCCGAGGGTGTGGATGACAAGTAACATCCACACAAAGCAGTGTACTGTATATACCCTTGGCTGACAACTAATCCATCACTTTGGGCTAAGAATGCGTCACGAAGGAATGACAGGTGTTTCCATCAGAGGAACGTTGTTAGCTCCATCTAGTGTCAATAAGTATCATCAAATGTGTTGGAGGTGGAGAGGGGATCAGAAACTGTTGTTAAAGTGCCAAGAAAGATATTAGACACGTCCCATAGGGTATTCATGTTTTTTTGTCTTTACTGCTAATGAATAACACCAATCATAACAATCCTTTTTTTGTCTCTGCAGCGCAATGAGTGCAGATGGAAGAAGAGAGCCCCCTCCCTACATCATACCAGGTGAGCCCAAACTCACACATGCACACACACGTCATCTTCATCGTTGGCATCCAATTGGTTTGTGTCTTTACTTTTTTCTGTCTCTCCTCCCTTCCTCTTTTTTCCCCTTTGTGTCTCTTCTTCTGGCCCAGTAGAAGGTCAGGGCGATGGAGTGAAGGTTTACCACGTGCACACGCCTTTCAACCCGGGCACACAGGAGACCCCAGGTAAATGATGATAGTCAAAAACCTTAAATACAATGTATTCTAGCACATTGTTCACATTGTTGATTCACCTCCCTCCCTTGCTCTCTCCCTCCATCAGTGTACACAAGTGGAGGAGGCGCCCTCAACGCTGGCCTCGGCACCGGCCTCGGCGCTGGCCTCGGTTCAGGTGACTCTGGAGATGGCAGAAGAAAGTTTGTGAGCTATGACACGTCGCTGGGGCGAAATCCAGGCATGACGACCTGCACCTCCTGCCAGCAGCAGGTCATGACCAATGTCGAGTACAAAGCAGGGAAGTACGCCTGGCTGATGTGTTTACTCTTCATCTGCTGCGGGTGAGTGTGTGGTTCGCTTGTAATAGTTTGTCCTATTGGCATCGCCACACAGACTTACTTGAGGCCCCCGAGAAACAGAAACAGTCTACAACATCCAACATCATCTGCTCTCATTCATATTTATTATTTGGCATCAGGATCAGGTGAAACTATTGCAGCTCTCAGGTTTATCCAGCAGACGCAAAGCTGCTGCCTGGGGCACAACAGTTCGCTCATTCAGGGGCTGTAATGACCTTTAGCAACAAGCCTTTTCAAAACAGTGAGCAGCTGATTTTTTTTTTTACATAAATATTTTTATGTAAAAAAAAAAGAAAATGATCAAAACTACAAATGCAGGATAGAAAAAAAACCCAAAGCTAATTAAGGCATACAGCTGCATGACACTAACCCTAACTGTCTGTGTGTGTGTGTGTGTGTGTGTGTGTGTGTGTGTGTGTGTGTGTGTGTGTGTGTGTGTGTGTGTGTTGCAGGTTAGTCCTGTGCTGCTGCCTGATTCCATTTTTCTTGAAAAACTTCAAGGACGCGTACCACACATGCCCACGCTGCCACAGAGTGCTGCACGTTGAGAAGAAAAAATGCTGTAAATGACGACCATGAGGGCAGAAATGGACCCAAAGAAATAAGAAATAACATCCTGTTACCTTTATCTGTGTTTGGGTTACCTGGTAAAAAACAAGCAGTGGCACCATTTTATGAACCTGGCAGACAAAGGTCACAGTTCAAACGTAGCTTATTTCTAGGGATGAGCTTTTACATTAGCCGAGGTAAAATAAAACATGAATGACATCCACATTATATCATATTTTTAGCAAATAGACGAGGAGTGATTGTGTTGTCACAGTTTAAATCTCTGGTGAGAGTAAATCAAACACACCCCATGCACTTTTTTGTTAGCCGTTTTATATTTTTCACATTTCCGACTTCATTCGAAATGAAGGTATTATCACAACTTTTGAATAATTAACAGCAACATAAAACAAGCCAACACGATACATTAGACCAGAGCAGAGAGCAAATATTAGCATATTTTCTCATCTGCAGTTATTGCACAATAAATTTGTGTTGATATTGTTTTGTTACAAGTTTTTAATCAAAAATTTCACTCTGTAAAAACACACTCTGTAGTTCATTTGTGTTATATTTATATGTTGTCAGCCATAATAAACTCTTATAATTCTTATATGAAGGGACGAAGGGCAATCTTAGTAAGCATGAAGTTCAAAGAAAAGCTTATATCATGTACAACAGCAGCTGTAAATATGATTTTGACTTTTGCTTGGATCATTTGAATCTTTACCTCCCAACAAGGATTTGTCCATGTGTTTTGGTTACAGTGGCAAGGACAATGCAAAATTGAAGCATTACTGTTCTATGATATGATGTGTTCACCGAGTCACTGATCAAAACGTTTTGAATAATAGTAATAATATTAATAAATAATATATTATATAACGAATAAAATATGGTCATTCTATTCATAGTTTGAATATTTAAAATCCCTTTTTGGTCATCCCAGAGAAATATGTTTTTGTCTTGTTTACTCTTTCTTTTACAACTTCTTGAAAAAAACATCTTTCCTGCTTCAAGATAAAAAAAAGATGTGTAATAGAAATCAGGCGAAATATTGTTGTGAGCTTTGAATCCTCTTCATCTCCGCTCATGTTGTCCCCTGGATGAAACTGAGTATGCTTGGACTTCTGTTATATACTATTAACTATTTTATAATATTATTTCTCTTATAAAAATAGACTCTGTAGACCATACATGGTACTCTGCTGTGCTTGTTTTTTTCTTCTTTTTTCTTGCCCTCCTTTAGAGAGGTCAGAGTTCAGGGCCAACCAGCTCAGCTGTTGGTCACACAATCTTCCTCTTTTTAAACATGCTTGCAAAAAAAATGTAACTTTGAACATCAGCTTTTACTCGACACCTGAGCAAACTGTATCGCCTAGGGTCCAGAACAGCTACTAAATGGACTTTGTGTGAGATTGTTTTGTCAGCAGCTGTTTCCATTGGGCATGAACTTTCAGTCTCAGATGTTTCTGCAAATGCTTTGCATACATAGCAAAGTAGCCAACAATGCCAGTGATGTAAATGTGCTGCATTAAGTTATTAGCCATGCTAGTAGCTGTAGTGTTGGTAGGTCTGACTGGTCATGACTGAAACAGCATGTACAGCATATAGCATATAGCATGGCTGTAGACTCTTTAATATTTAAATTATGTAGCAAAATTATTCTGGCCAATACTTGGGCCACATAGTGTTTCCTCTGGCCCTCATACGGCATGACTGTCATTTGCCATTTCAACATCCAGGCCAGTTCTGGTGCACACACAGAAAAATCCCCAAGCTTTCAGCCAACACTGAAGAGTAACATCTGGAATCAGCCCAGGTGTGTAAGTACATGGGCCAGAATCAGGCCAAGTTCTCAGGCATATGTTGGGCCAGACATTTTATCTTGCTTCCTTTAACAGACAGGCAACAACAATGTGCACTCTTCTGCGAACGATCACTGAGTGAAACATCACTGTCAGCTTGTATCTGGACCTGAGCCTGTGAATGTGTCTTAGGATCCTCAAACATACTGTATGGCTCTGTAGTTTATGAAAACATTAACGGGCTGTAGGTGAGTTTTAGATGTCTCTGAAAATTCTCAGTCATCTCCAAGTGGAAGGCAACTTTAAACGTTAAATAATTCCACATTTTGGGAATGATGCTTATTAGCTATTTTGTCGAGTTGGACAATAAGATCGATGTCACAATCTTGTTTGCCAGTTAAATACATGGTTACTGCTAGCAGCTGCTTAGCTTAGCACAGCACACACAGCTGGTCCATATCTTGGCTCTGAGCAGTTGTCATGCAACCAGATGAGACTCCTTATAACCCTGAGCTTCAGAGGTGCTCATGAGCTGAATTTGTTACCTTTGGACAGTGTCAGGCTGGCAGTTTACCCTTTTCCAGTATTTATGCTAAGCTAAGCGGTTGCTAGCTGTAACCTTGAATATGCAGTACACATGAGAGTGGTATCAATCTTATCATCCAAATCTCCACCAAAAAACTTCAATGTTTCCCAAAATGTCAAATTATTCCTTTAACAGTGTTTCGTCCCAGTCCAACACTGATATGGACAAGCAGCAGAGTAATGTTTTTGTTTTTATAGAAAATTTTATTCAACATACATTTTCCAGCAAAAAGGCAATATACAGGAATAGTTGTCGTACACTGCTGCTACACTGAGGATTTTAAACTGGAAAAGATCAAATTAAGGTGTGATTCTGCAGGTCATCTTTGTACTGCACTTTTTAACAAGACAAAACCAATGCAGTTAGTTTTGAAAAGAAAAAAAAAAATCCAAATGTAACAGAAAAAAATCGTCAATGGTACATCAGGAACGCAAAATAAAGAAAAAAAAAACCTACACACAAGAAATATGAACACCTGGCTCCTTCTGTACCCAACAACAAAGGCGTGTGTTTCTCTTAAATTTTACATGTTCATATTTTTAAATATACAATTCTTAAATGTTGTCTTTACAGAGCCAGCTATACGCTATTAGGGGAGCATTCCATCTGTGCTTTAAAAAGAAACAAACAAAAAGAAAGAAAGAAAGAAAAATAAATTCATAGGGCTTTAAGTGTTTCTTACAATGCTGGTTTTGTCTCTACACAATCCTCAAACCTGTGGGCTCTAAGTGTCTGCAGCTCCCTACCAAGCACAGCGCAGTTACTGCTCCCAACCACATGGAGGCGACAGTTTCAACCAAGAGAGAAGATGGGAGGGAGACGACGAAGCTCGCGTGTGTGTTTATGTTTAGAGGAGGAATGACTGAGAAAGACATTATGACCCCCCAAAAACAATTTAAAATAAAAGAGAAGGTCAAGGGGGTAATGTCTGTGCGTGTGTGTTCATTTTAAAGTCACTGAACAAGTCAAAACCACAACCAAAATGTACATTTGCCAGTCCTGAGAAACCTCTGACATTTAAGTGCCAACGTGCAAGATGAAATACAGACAAATTTCCTCCTTATTTTTCCCCGTTTATTTTTAAACAGATGCTGTGGATTTTTATTTTATTATACAAGATCTGCAGAAAGAGACAAAAAAAAAATTAATTCATTTTTCCTCCAACCAAACTAAGTGAGAAAGAACTGTGTGTAAACTTGGAAATACTTATTTTTGTAGCACTAAAAGATGGGAGCAAGAAATGTAAAGAACCACATCAGGGCAACTAGTGAGCCGCAGGATGGACACCACATCGCAGCCATTATTTCAAAAGATTCTTCTGCAAAACGACCATCTGCCCCTCCCTCTTTTTTTCCTGTCAGTTAGTCCTCGCAAACAACCTTCCATCAAACTCTCCACACAGCAGCATGATGCCTCTTCAAACAACTCTTTATTTAAAAACAACCCCCAAAATAATCTGAAGGAAAAAGAAGCTGGTGAGGTGGGAGACGGAAAAAAAAAAAAAAAAAAAAAAAAAAACTAAGTCTAGAAGTTCATATATATATATATATATATATATATATATGTATAAATATATATACACACACACACATACATATGTACATGTATATATGTATATATACACATACATATATATACACACTTATATTTATACTGTGTCCCATGTCCTCTCCTCTCCGCTTGTTTTATATTAAAATCCAATTTAATTTCTCCCACTTCCAGACAGGCAACAAAAAACAGGCAGTCAACAGGTAGAGAAGCCAGAAGAAAAACAACCGAACAGCCTCAAACGTAGAGGGAGACAATTAAAAAAATAAAATAAAATAAACAACAAAATAAACAGTCAGGAGGTGGTTGGTGCAGTTTATTTTGTGGTTGAAGAATAATCCGTCAGCTGCAGCAAGATCCGTATCGCTGAAGACATAGTGCCGGTGTAGAGCTGTAGAGGTGTCCAGGCAGGGTGTTAAAAGTGATGAACACACACACACACACACACACACACACACACACACACACACATACACAAGCACGCACGCACGCCCCCACAGTCTCTCACACACACAAACACACACACACGGTTGGTTACAGTCTGTGGTTATGGTGTGTTAAAGTAGGTAGGGAGGAAGGCGGAGCAGGAGGAGGAAGAGGAGGAGGATGAGGAGGACAAAGAGGAAGGGCGGGCTGCTTTAGTTGTGGATCTTGATTGCTTTCTCCAGGTAGGTGTAGCGACCTCTCTTTGGAGCTTTGTTGAAATGATCCAACCCTAGCCAGGGGCGCGGGTGGGACATGTTACCTGTGAGGAAGGGGATACGTCAGAGTGTTATATGTAATTTTCAGGTGTCACAATCCTAAGGAATATTTAAGCATTTTTATCGCAAGCGATGCCGATATGTCACATGACCTTTGAGTAGTTACAGAAAAAACAAAGCTTTCTGATAATGGCCACGTTAAGAACGACATTAAAACTGTGGCGAAAAGCAGCCACTCATTAGAAGCAGGCCTCTTCATAGAAGCAGCGACACCTGGCAAGACACTGTGGTGGTGAGTCAAATAAGCACATGCACACGTTCCTGGTACACTTCTTTGTACATCTGTGACGTTATTTCTCCTGTTAACCTCCTAAATATTTTGAGAAAAATTAAAGCAGTTACTTCCACAATTGTAAAATCCAGTCTTTCAGCATTATAAACTATGGTGCAATATTTTTATTTTTTCAAATCATTATTCTGTTACTCAAACGGGTCTTCCTGAGCAGGACTTTGACTTTGCATCAATATCTTAATCAGCACCAATGCAGCCCCATGTTTGTTAAAGCAGGGCTGTTTTTGGTCTGAAAGGTGTGATCACACAATCGGATACAAGCAGTTGTCAGTATCTGGCCTCTCAGGAATCTGTAGGTGTGTTGTGTTGAGCGTGTAATTTACATACTCTGCTCCGACTGGACAGTTATTTTCTGAAGTATCCACAGACAGTGTCTGTGATTTGTTTCCACACACCATTGTTCTTTATGGATCATGAAACTCTTTAAATACACATCGTAGAGAACTGGGCAGCTGGAGACTGTGACAATCTACTTTAACTCTATTTTCTCGTAGTGGAGAAGTGAATAACAATTGGCTCTTGCCTGGCTGTGGCTTGCACTGCTTTGGAGGATATTTGCATAAAGTTGAGCCTTTCACAACTTTCGCCTGTAGTGTACCCATGCGCTTTTTGACTCTGTTGAACTCAGTGGGGGGTGCAGGGCTGCAAAGCCAGGTCTCATTCACAATGAACAGCAGCTGTCTCTGTCCAAGCTTTTTGAATTCGTACGTGTGTTAGTTGTTAACTAGTAAAACTGAGGGCTACAGACTGATTTAAATGACTAAAGGAACAGGGGTAGCGTGTCGCACAGTGCTTAAGAATTCTAAATTATGCTTCTATGGGAATCATCATGACTGGAGCACTTATGGCTGGTGTAATCACAGATAATTCCTTGATAAGGAATCACATCTTCCAGGAATGAAAGCAACCTCATTTAAAGCACCTTCAGTAACACTTTACTTTATTTTCCCCAGTTAGCATTCATTAGTATTATATAAACATTTAATCAGTGGTTTATGTCACAACATAATGTAGCTCTAAGCAGATGCAAGTGTTGAATGCATGTAGATGTGCTGTGTGTCAACCTGTATCCTGCAATAAGTGTCCATTTCTACAAAAATATCAACAGCATCTGCCAGGAATGTGCTCTTGCATGAATTTCATTGGCCATTGCATGGCCGTGCTGTATTGCATGATGATAAACTGTATTGTGGTAAAAGCCGAGAGTAAACTTTTTGGGTCTGGGGAGCCAACATTTATTTCCCCAGGAGCCTTCTGCTGAGCCAACGCAGCGGCCTCGCTTAAATGAGCGATCCCCTGGGACTGTCCTTATAATGTATTTGCAAGCTTTTGTTACATTTGTGGAGTTCAGTTATAGCCTGTTGCATTCGCAAAATTACTACTATTAGTGCAGTAACAGTAAGAATAGTAGCGATTGTATTAGGGGCGCTCCCTGGTGCAGTAAAAGCAGGAAATACCTGGCTGTGGTTCAAAGTCCTTCAGGTTGACCTCGTACTCATCTTCAGTGATGTACTGATGTCGCCCCATCATCACAATCGCAAACTTGAACTGAGAACAAAAACACACACAAACACACATTACCTGACAGCATAAAACTAAAAATATTTTTGATTGATTAATTAATACTGAGCTCTTATTGAAAAAACGACAACAAACAACATAAAACAGTGCTTAGAACTGTTGCGGTAGTGTTCATCATCTACATTAGCCAGTAAACAAAATGTTAAATATTCATCGGGAAACATTTAAAATGCACACGCTGGTTGTGCAAGCACAGCATAATGCTGTACCTTCTCAAATTCCTTCTCCTGGATGTCCAGCATGGTCTGGATCCTCCTCATCACCTCCCGAAATGACTCGCCCTGTGGGGTGAGGGATGGAAATCAAACACATAGCATGAAGTATGTTAACTGAGTAAAACATTATGTTAAGTAGTAAAGTAACCTAAATAGCAAATTATCTTTCACACAAGTGAACAAAACATACACACACACCTGTCTGATCTTGAGCAAGAAGGGGATCCCAAAGGTCCCAAAGACTTCCTTGTGGAAGTGAGCAACAGGGATTAGCATTTCACTGTCCTTGTCCAAGTCCACCTGGTCCAAAGGAATCTCCTGAGTGAGGGAAGGAAATATGAAAAGCAAGAGAGGAGGGATTTAGTGAGGTCACTAAAGAAAGGTCACTAGGAAAAGTAAAAGTTTACGTGCAACCTTAAAGAGCAATTTAACCAAACTATGTTTTTGCTGACCTCACTCAAGGTGTTGTCAACACAACTAGACTGTTAGGTGTAGTTAAAGATAAAAAGACTTGAAACAACACACGTACAGATTAGAGGACTGAACGATTAAACCTTGCTACCCTCATCCCGGCAACAGAAATACTAGTCAGTTAAACTAATTATTAACATTTTATTAATGTACAACGCTGGTTAAATGTTGCGCCTGAGCTGTTCCGCAGCTCCCCGCCACTAGCTGGGGCTGCAGGCCCAGCCGACAGCAGCCCCCCTTCTCCCCACGCTAATGCCTGAATGTTGTAAACAGGCAAGGTGGAAAGTAGGACAGATGACATCTCATAAAACCAGTGCAGTTTGACAGTATTTTCACCTAGAAAATGAAAATAAGGTTTTATGTTAGCTGTTTCAGAATAAACTGGCACATAACTACTTGACTGGAGCAATGCACAACCACAGGCATGTGGACGTTAACCTGCAACGACACAGGCTGCTGGTGTTAGCACTGCTAATGTTAGCTACACTCCTGATTAACTGATTGTTCTGTGCCAATTGTTTTCTTACTTCTAGACTAGTCGAGTAGTCTAAATCTAAATTTCTGTTTAATCGACAGGGAAATTGGTCTTTAGGAACATCCCTACATGAAACATTCAGCGCCTCAGCTTGGTGTTTAGTATATCTTTAATAATTGAACCATATTATTTTGAAGTAACTAAACTCCAGCAAATGATGGCTGCAAAAGTGGCTGGTTGCGAAGATAAATTTATGAAACTGTGTCAATATATATATCAGTGTCAGGCTGATGGCTTGCTAAGTGGAGGAGTGACTAAAGTAGGAAAATTGACTAAAAATAAAACTAAGACAGAAGAGAAACAAAAGAAGGTCACACAGGGAATGCTTCACATACACACTTACCTCTATTCTGAAGGTGCGGCTGGCAGCCGGAGATAAACATTCTAGCAGCTCATCCTCCTGGTGAACCCCAATGATTTTATAGCTTACTATCTCTAACAGCCTGCAGGGGGGGGGGGGGGGGAGGAGAACGACAGTGAGAGGAAGGATTAATACTCCAGAGTAGCTTTACAAAGACAAACTGATTTGCAGAGCATAAAATCACATTAAACATAGGATAACATACAAATTAGTGAACAAAAATAATAACTGGAGGCAGACCTGAACATCCCAGTGTTGCTAAAGATAGCACGTTTATAAAAATGAGATGATGCGTTACACTTCCGAGGGCCTGAGGGAGGAACATGGCTGCTATTGTCGGGCCATGTTTAAACTGCTCTGCAAAATCTCAAAATAAAAAATCCCTCTCAATCTTACATATTACGCTCTGAATGTCATGAATCATTATTTGCACATGATTAAGATTAGATCAGACTTTGACCAACAAAAGGTTGAAAACAGTTCAACAAAACTGAAAATGGTGAAATTGATCAGACTACATTCTCTAAACCTGTCCTGACCCGAGGTAAACTGGGGAAATAATGATCAGAATATGACATGGTTCAAAACTTACAAGTCAAACTGTGAGCTGAACCTTGGACTGATGTGAGTTTCAGGGTGGAGGCTGGTAATTAAAATCTACATGGAGAAAGTGAGTTACACTCTCCGCCTTGCTCCCCAGTAGCCTACCACCGCTATGATGCCATCCAAAATGTCTGGTGCTAATGCTAAGACTGTTTTCTTTGGGGATGAACTATTACTTTTTCCCCTACTTTTTTTGTCCTAAACTCACTTTCAGAACATGCACCATCATTATGTGAGTTTGCATAATGTAGGATAGCTGCAGCAGAGCTCAACAATGGTTGGCGAAAGGTTTTCATTGCGAGCAGTGACAAGTTTTCATTAACAAAAACTGCAGCTCAGAGTGGAGCAGATGAGAACGTTAAGTTTTCCGTATGTTGGAGAGCAGTGGTCATGACTGGAGAAAAAATGGTTGATATTGTGAGGCTCAATCCCTTGGCAAGCATTATATTACTGCAGTAACCTTCCCAGCCATATTTCAGTCACAAAATGATGACACACACACACTCCTGCAGGGTGGATACCTGAGCTTCTCAGAGCCTTTTTCAGAGAGCTCCACTGCCTTTTTACATTCTTCCAACAGGTCCCGCACACAGCCATGTTTGTCAGGGTAGAGGGTGATCTCCTGCAACAAAGCACATTTCATGTCTCTGCTGGAATCACACAAAACATTTGACTTAGAGGAAACATGAGGAAAAAAAACATGTGAGAGACTGTAACATATCATGTGTGTTACCTCCTCTCTGAACTGGCTGTTGAGCCATATGGATTTAAAACTCCTCCTGTTCTCAAAGTCTGTTATCTTCATCTTTAACTGTGGACAAATGAAAGGGAGAGAAAAGAGAAAAATGCTCATGTTTGTACTGCACATATAGATAAGACTGTGATGGAAGAGGATGAACGCAATGCTCATCTTTCCTGGAAGTTTGTCTTCTTCCCTGGTAGCTTTATCTTTAGCTAGCTCAGCAATGACCATCTACTACAAACTAAGCCACATCATGATGAGCAGCTGGCCTGGCAGGAGAACACACCTCCCTGCAGGAGTATCTACAGATTCAGTGTTTGACAAACTGTTTCTCCATCTTGAGTATGGTTTACTTCATTGAAAGAATGGAACTGTTTGTGTGCTAAAATACATATATAAGTACAGAAAGCTTTTAGCTATAGAAAAATTGTTATACATCAGCCGACAGACCTCATTTTATCATATGATCGAAAGAAATTTTAGGAAAAAAATGCTCAAGAGAAAATATTAATGAAAGATTCAAGGGTGAGACAAAAATAAAGATGAAGAAAGAAAAGAATGAACACATCCAAAGACAGAACTAAGGAGTGTTAAGATAAACAAAGACAGGATGAAACAGACATGATGAGCAACAAGAGAAAGAGCAAAAAACAACACATTGAGAAAAAAAAACTACAGGTGCTACTTGGAACTCTAAAGCCAACTTTCTTAGGCCAACAGCAGTGGCTGTTTTTCAAAAATTTAGGCATAAAAAAACCTAAAGACAAAAAACCCCAGAAGGACCAGAGCTGGCAAACTTGTCCTACCTGCTGGTAGTAGAGTTTCTTGGGCTGCCGAGGCTTGAAGAATTGCAGCAGGTCCCGGAGCGTTCCCTCATAGTTGTGTCTGAGAGGATTCCCTGGACCGTCCCTGTACCTGGCCACCACACCACCAAGCAGGGGGGGAGGACGACGAAGGGGAGGAAAAAAAGACAACAGGAGAAGAGAAAGAAAAGATCGAAAAAAGAAGAGAACAAGCAAAAAAAAGGGAAGAGGACAAAGAGGAAAGAGGGAGATAAAAAGAGGGAAAGAGAGAGGATATTCAGAGAGGTGCAGAGGGAGAATAGAGGAGGAGAGGAGTTGGAAAGAAAGAATAGAGCAGAGGAGAGGGAGAGAGGTGCAAAAGGGAGAATAAAGGAGGGAGCCCAAGTGGGAGGAATAAGAGGAAACAAACAAAGAAAGGTGGGGGGGACAGGTTACGCAACATTTCTACCGACAACTGCAAGTAATCAAATCAAAAGCAAACATAATCAAGCTGGGAGAATGAAAACTGTTTGTAATTGAATACACATTTTTTATTTTAAAACAAAATGAAAGTTTAACCTTGAAATAATGTTTATTAAACCAAGAATTATTCCCAAATACCTTGAAGTCAGCCAGAGAAAACCTAAACACTGTAAACTTATCTCTTATGCTTTTTAAATGGGAATAAATGCTTCACAGCAAAAGCATAATTAGTCATTTAGATGCAAAACAAGTACTAAAGCTCTCTCCCTCTTTTTCTTCATTTTCAGCATTGTTGCAAAGACCTGTCTGCTGTTTTATATTCAAAATTCTGAATTAATTCTAAATTTTAATTTTTCCAGACTGGAAATACAATAAACAGAGCAGCTGATGAAAGGTGTACTGCGTTATTGGTGTTAATACATTTCAGACTGTATGCATAGCATGTCTTTGGGCTTTGTTTTCAAGTTGTTCTGGAGGGTAAATTGTTGAAAAAATGCTCTGCTTTCTGTTTGAGCAAATATCTGACAAGCTAACTATCAATATTATCACAAATGGATAATCATCTATTATCAGTGCGTGTGGATGAGACAAGCCTCCTACCCCTGTGACTTGAAGAACTGCAGCAGCATGGGATCTGTGTTCAACCTCTGCGCTACTGTCTTGGCCACCTGACAAATAGATAACACAAACATTACAAACATTACAAACAGGGGAATCACCACAGTCCTGTCAGATTTCATCTGTCAGTTAACTTAAAAGCCAAAATACTGAAACACAAACACATTGAAATTACCAAAGTATTTTCTTCCCCTATACTTCAAACATCCACTGAATGTACCTGGAAATAGTTCATGCGGTTAGAGAGCGTGACCACAAAACCAGGGTCATTGTGGATGGTCTTGTCACAGAAAATGACGTCCACTCGGTGGTAGAGATCCCGGAAGTAGTCCTTGGCCGTAGGCAGCTCGCTGCTGTCGTTCTCTGGGTCGTCCCTGCATTGGAGAAAGGTAGGAAATGGATTAATTGAGATACAGAATATGGAGTGATGACAGGAGGGGGCAGAAAAGACAATGGGACGGAAGAGTATAGACATATATTACAGAGGAGGAGGAGGGGTCGAGGGAGGGAGATGTGAGGACAGAAAGCACAAGACAGGAAGAAGGTCGAGGCAGGTTGGGCAAGAGAATTCAGAAGAGGTTATAAAGCAATAAAGAGATAGAGGAACAGAGGAAAGCACTGAAGTGTCATAGACACTCCTTCTGATAAAAGATTTTCCTCTAAACGCAAACACATGTCACTTAATTCCCCCTCCTCTCTTTATGTTGTTTCTCTGTATTTCATCCATCAGAAATACCAAAAGGTCCAGTGACATGTAACTGCTCTGTCTTTTTGCTGTGTTATTAGGACAAAGTATAACAGATAGCATGCAAAACTGAAAACTGACCTGCTGTGAAACATGTTAATCTAAGCAGCAGTTAAAGATGGAAATGTTACTGAAAGGCCATTAAAAACTTTATGTATACGCTTCCCACAACAACAAAAAAAACATGCTAGAGTTTAACAGCACTTCTAGTTAGAGACAAGCTATGTTGTAGCTTAAGTGCTCTTGAGCATCTCCTATATTGATTATACTTATTTAAATATACTGTGATAGAAATTAGCTCACACTGCCCAGACTTTAACGCACACACAAACAGTCTTACTTCTGGAAGACAATGATGTCCCCGTCCATGAGCTCATCCAGGGCCTTGTCCAGAGAGACATCATAGTCCTGTATCCGCTCTGTTAGATTGGGCTTTACTTCCTATAACACAAAAGGATCATGGGAAATGTAATCAAAGTGAAAATGTATTTAAGTCCACAAGTGTGTTGGGTTAAGGAAGCGTAAACACACCAAACTATAAAACAGGGAAGTGTGAGAAAAAGAGAGATGCTGCATATGACAACGTGAAAGTGTGTACAAGAGAGTTAGAGAGAGAAAGCTTGTGTGTCAGACAGAAGAGCCTGGAAATGCAAGAGTGTGAAGGAGCGAGTGAGGAGTTAGAACAAGTGAGAAAAAGACAAGAGGAATGTGCCAGCAAGTGAGCGCTACATAAATAGATCACCTCATAGAGGATAAGGCTAGTTTCCTGCTGAAACCCCGCTCTCTCACACATGACTGGCAGCAGGTCTCCTGGTTACATGGAGAAAAGAGCAAAGGAATCATGATTTAATCCTTAAGTTCAAAGCATTTTCCTGCAGACAGAGAACTCATTAGGTTTATATTGTTCGAACATATGTTATCTAGTGACAGTTTGCTGAGCTTAAAATAGACTTGGATGTTGCTACTACTTACTTATTTTGCAGGATATAGGTGTGTAGATATGTCCACAATAATTTAAGCTTCTGGTTTTGGGGTCATACATCTTCAAGAACAACATGACATCATCTAGAAACAAGGAGACAGTCACTAAAGATACAACAGGTCCCCTAAAGAACTGACTGCTTAACAAGGAATATTCAGAAATAAAACAAGACAAAGACATTCTTGCTACAGAGGTTGATAGCATAACATGGGTGAATCTTTAATGAGTACAACTGGCGTTAGAAATAAAATACTTAACACACAAAAAGATTTTGTTAATGTTGTAAGCCTACTTAAATTACACAAAACCTGCAACTATTCCTATTGTATTACAT
>NW_019525005.1:38196-39981 GCF_002814215.2 Seriola lalandi dorsalis | reverse complement strand
CCTGAGTCATCATAGTATACTTTTATCAACTGTTGATGATGGAAAGGAGAAAGAAATGTGAATGTGTGCACGTATTTTTGTCCTCTACAATGCCAAGTGGCTGTTTAGCTAGCAAATGGCAGGCAAACAGGAAAATCAAAAAGCCCCAGCTTCAGATAGAGGCATGTGTTGAGACTTAGTATGCAGTGTATGTGCAAACAGAGTTTCCTTTGGGGTGAATAAAGTTCAGTCATACATTAGTTGCTTCAAAGACAGGCAACACATTAAGTTTAATGAGCTTTGAATGGGCACAACATAAACACAAGAGCAGAGAGTTAGGTTGGGTTTTCCATTACATCGAAACGGGATTCAGATTTGTCACAATTAGAATGTTTCTAAAAAGGTATCCTCGTCAACAATTGAAAGAACAAAATGTCAGACTTTATGTTACCTGTAGTTCAACGTTTAATGCAAACCCCAGTCAAACATTCTCTACTATTTTCCCCCTCACACAAAGTGGAGTCCCTCACCATTGTCTGGGAGAGGTTCTGAACAAACTCTTGCAGCGTGGAGCTCTTCAGGACCTTGAAGACTGTGTACTTCACTTTTTCTTCATCATACATGTCGTTGCCCTGATGACCACAGAACTGGTCCTCTGTCACCATCTGCCATGAGGGGGAAGAGGACAGGAAGAACACAGCCTTAGTGACTGACAGTAAAACTGGACAAAGACTTAAAACAAAAAGAAAGAATGATAAGCTTGGAGGGAAAAAATAGAATAAGCAAACATTTGCCCCAACTGAGCGTCTGCTCTTCTCATCTAACCATATAACAGTTGCTGTGTTTATTTTAGCATCAAACATTTAAAATGGCAAGAACTAGAATTACCACCTCATGGTTGTAAGCTTATGCCAACCAGTGAAGATGCATTTTACATCCACATCTGTACAGACTGAAATATGTAGTGAAGACTTTGAAGGAATTCAATAAAATCAAGTGTATTTCTTGTATGTGTTTAAATGTTTGGCAAATAAAGCTGATTCTGGTAGAACACAAAGTTGTAGCCATGACAGTAGATAAAGCTTCAAATATGGCTGTTGCTACAAATTGTAAAAAGTGGATGCGACACACACACAAACACGATCTGTCAAGGTGGTGTCACCAAGTCAGTATCAGACCAAATATAGTCACAATCTTCCTTTCTGTTCCTGGGTTATGGTTTTGAATAGTGGCCAAAAAAGTGTTTTTGCAGAACATTATGTCGTCGCAGTGAAGTTGACCTTTAGATATATATAGTGTTATCACTTCATTGTATCGTATTATACATTTGTGTTAAAGTTTGTCATAATTAGCATACAAATTCTTGAGGTTTGGACAAAAATATGTCCTTGCCACTGTTTCGCGGATACCCCGAGTGACAAGGCAGGATGTAGGATGACAAATACATTTTATGGCCATGTTGAAAATAAAATTCACATCACCAACAAAATATTATTTACATTTAATAATCACAGCATTCACAATATTCAGTCAAAATCAGCAGGGGGAAGCATGTAGAAACAGCTGTTTATTTATGTTTCTTCCTTCATTTCCCTGTTTGAAACGAAAGTTCTGTTTAAAACCATACGAAGCAGCAGCAGCTACGAAACCAAACTGAGTAAGTGTTCTGTCTGTCTGTCTGTCTGTTTATTGATCTCTTCCGCTCTGCTTAATCACAACATGGCACCTACACAGAACAGAGCCTCAATGACAGTCAACTGGTCGGAGAGTGTGTGTTGCATGCATCGCTTATATGTGGGGGATGTC
>NW_019525005.1:35448-37802 GCF_002814215.2 Seriola lalandi dorsalis | reverse complement strand
CAAATAAATGGTAGTTTTCATCCAACTATAAAACATACCTGCGTAGATGCGAGTATTTTCACATTAAAAAGATAAGTAAAGCTGCATACTTTGCACAGCTTCATCTTGCATTAACTGCTAATGCAGCATCTTGGTTGTACCCAAGGCAACACCTAACATATAAAGTCCCATCACAATTCAAAATATTCACTGTCTTGCACCTTTGCATACTTCAAGCAATGAGCACCACTTCATTCATATCACAGTATGTCACCAGCCAGGGCCCCCTCTGCTGGGTTTTGTGTGTTGACACCCTGAATCACTGCTATTTAACTTTCCTAGCTATAAATCACAGCACCATAACAACAGGGAAGCTTTACTTTCCTACTGTACTTTCCCATGCGTTAAACTTAAATGAAGCTAAAAATGGTAGATAGGTTTCTCATATACATTCTCACATTGACTAATTTGCAGTACAGAGCTCACACCAGCACATTTCTAAAATTAAACCGTCTCCTGATTCCCTACCTGGACCTGCATGTAGAGGTGAGCCTCTTGGCGCTCCTTCCTCTTCTGCGCCTCCACCCTTTTCTCCTCTTGCAGACGCTCCACCAGCTGCTGGGGGATGTCCACGTCAGTCATCGGTTGGAGCACCTCGCCTATGATACAGGAAGAATTATAGGTTGGACAGGGTGCAATACAGTAACATTTGTGTTTACTACAGCCACTACGACGGTAAACTAAAGCAGTGTTTGTGGAGAATTCAGTCACTAAATGACAAAGTGGAAGGAGACATTACATTTTCCTTCATCCCTTGTACATGCCTTGTATATATGTAGTGTTGTACTTACGGAAACATTAGCTGGGGCAGTTGAGGGGAAGGTTTTATATCTTTATGAGTCTCTCTGACACCATTCATTTTAGAAAGGCAGAAAGAGGGAAGTTGTTACTTACTGAGCTTGGACTCACGGATGTAGACCAACATGTATGCATTGGTGCAGTGGCGCACTGAGAGGTCATCATCATGTCCACCATAGTTGTGTTCTATGGCCTCCTCTTTAGTGCACCGTGACACCACGTCATCGTCAAACTTACACCACTGCAGAGAGAGAAAGAATGGTAGAAAAGGGGGGGAAGGTGGTTGTGAAAGGAGGATGGGTAAGGTCAAAGGGAGAGACAAGAAAGCCAAGGGAGGGTAAGGAAAAGAGGGGACAATGGGGGAAAGAATGGGGCGAAAAGGGAGGTCTCGCCGAGGAAGTTGATGAGAGAAAAAGAGAAAACCAGAGTGCACTTAAGACAACCATTTATGTCAAGTCATCTTGACATGCTTATAATCAACCCCAACATGCACACTCATAATGCTAAATAACTAAGATCAATTTCCCCAATGAACTCAGGTTATAATATCCATAAACTTTCCATCTTCCTCCTCTTTAAAGGAATGATAAGTACAGGGTGCTCAACCAGTTGACCGTGTCTATAAACAACACTACAATGCACTAATTTGTGCGTGTGAGTCAGGAGTTTAGAAGGTGAGAGGGAGTGGCTGCGGGTGTTGGGTGTGTAAGTAGGTTTTAAACATGCTACACCTCCAGATTTGTGTGTGAAAATACAGTCAATACAGGGACAGGGCTCTGCAGCTGAAATTGTGCCATGTGCATTGTCATCAACAAACAGCCAGACTCTTGTCAGTTATATTCAATTCCTGACAAGCACATTTTTTCCTACTATGTAGCTGATTCAACATTGGTTTTGTGAAGCATTTGTTCTGTGAATCCGAGTGAAAAGCTCAGCAAATACATCACCTGGTTTTTAACATTTCTGTATATTTTTTTAATAATGGTTCACAAAAGAACTGGCAGGTACTTATTTTCTATCTTTGCTCAAGCATCTCTCTCATTTCTCTGCCTTCAGCCTTTTAATACAATGTTCTACGAGCAAATTACATGCAAATAATTGTAATATTTATAGGTATAGTTAGACATTATTCTTTGACATTGATTGTTTCTGCATATTCACATTTCTACCTTGAAGACCATCATAATAACTACATAATTCTGTTACTTATTTCATTTTCTACATTTTTTAAGTATGTTTAATGTCATTTTTTTTTCTTGAATGATTACCTTCAGTAGCTTTTTGAGTTAAATGTCAGCTCTATAGTAGACCACTGTAGGTGTCGACTATATCAAATGACTGCACTCATGATGCAGTAGCTCTCACATCTAAAAAAGTCAAGCACCCGTGACTTAGTTGATCCCAAGTAAAGATAAAAACTGGTACTATACTTTGGGCATTACTAGCTATAATTTTGAGAAGCCTCAAACCTCAATTTGTATAAATCCCCCCAATCCCACCATGACCCACAGAATTTT
>NW_019525005.1:0-34926 GCF_002814215.2 Seriola lalandi dorsalis | reverse complement strand
ATATATATATATATATATATATATACACATATATACATATATATACACATATATATATATATACACACATATATATATATATGAATATATATATGAGAACAATTCTTTGACACTCCATATCCAGTGTGTGTGTGTGTGTGTGTGTGTGTGTGTGTGTGCGCGCACGCACACAAATACAAAGGCCCCAGGGGGCCAGGTGCCTGTGGCAGCGTCACAAGGATGACTCAGGGGTTGTAAGAGATGCCACAGAGAAAAATTAGCTATTCTGAATGGCTGCGTGTGTTCTGTAAGTGTCATATTATCCTGGTAGACTGTTAAAACACCATTAGCTCCTACAAAGCATGATACGGCCTACAGGAAACTCTCAGTGACTCACTTTCTCAGTGTCCTGGTGCAGAAGGTCAGGGCATGCTGCTCAGAGAGTGAAGGCTCAAGTACCGTTTCCGAAAATAGACTGCTCCTTTAACCTATGTTAATATGGACCAGACCTTCTCTAAAATTATGTCTGAGCACCAGCCATTGACGCATTGTGTGACTAGGACTGATCTACTTCAAGCAGGTATATGTGTTTGTGAAGTGATACACAAGTAAGCCTAATTAAAAAGAATGAACATGTGATGACAATGTGAGAGTGAAGCCCAGGACATTACCTGTCATTAATCTTGATGTTTTGGTCAGTCTGTGGGTCATACATGAACCTCATCAGCTGCAGATGAAGGATTGGAGGGAAAGTAAGGAACTTCACTCCTTTTTCTGCTTCCTGCAGGGCAAACATAAACACATCAGGCATCTGGTCAAGACATCTGATTGATATTCATTCTCCAACCATGTATGCTTCCATGTTTAAGTAATTTATTTCAACTGATCTTGGATGGAATTTGAGTCTTATGATTAACTCTATACAAGTATTTCTCTCTTATTATTGCTCCTACTTGTCCTCCATCTTAACATGCCTCAGAATCTGATGTTAGACCACATATCTATTTAGCTTAGAGAAAAAAAAAAACTGGTGTGCACATTGTCAAAAGGGACCTACTTTACTGGATAATAACAGAATTGATTGACAATTATGGGTTGATATTTGTTTATATCCCAATTCAGCCATAGCAATATAAAATAGTTAAACCTAAATGTAAGCAAACTAAAATAAATTGGAACAAACAAGATAAATAATTTAGTTCTAGTCAGTGTGAAGCCTCACCTGCAGGCCATGCTCTCCTGCATCGTATTTGTTGTCTCCATCTAACTGCTCGGTTGCAACATAATCTTTGAATGACTCGAAGACTGGAAATAAGGAAAGAGCATGGATGAGATCAAGGAAACAACAGTAGTTCTAATGATAGAGAAGCACCACTGTTCCATTGTTTGAGTTGTTTGTTTGACGTTGTGTTGATGTTGCAACTCACTGTTCTTCTTTCCTTTTATGCTAAGCTGGATGTCATAGTAGTCCTCTATCCGCTCTGATCGGTAGTCCACATGCTTACACTGGATATATGACTGCAAAGTGAGAACACGCACAGACACACATGGGTCAGACAATGATTCAACTAGTGAGTCACAAATATTACTTCTAAGAGGGTCATTTCTTGATTTAACCTCCTTCTATTCTTAAACTGACCTTGTTCTCGGCTACATCCTGTGTTAAGTCAGACTACTTCGGTTCATTACTGTGTGAATACATGGTAGCCTGACATTACTGTGCAAAATAAAAGTCTGGAAACGTCTAACTTGAACAAATAAACATGCCTATTTGAACAGTAACTCAATGATTATGTTTTTGTTTTGTTTTTTATAACAATTTTACAAAATGTGACTGTAACCATGAAGGGGAAGAGGAGAAAACATACCACCATCTTTCCTCTGAAGAGCTTGGGGATGGTTCCCTCAACACAAGTGCCTTTCATTTTGTTCTCCACATTGTCCAGGAGCTGGAAGACACACATGCATATAGTATGTCAATTATTCAGCATGTACAGACATACACATAATTCAAGTTATTATGAGAGAACTCACCACTCTGCACAGCTCCTGTACATCATGTTGCATGAAGCTATCTAGTGTTTCCCACCTATGAGAAAGAAACACAGCAAACTGTCATATGATAACTTCAGATCAGGAAAATTATATTCCTTATATATTATATAACTGCAACCATATTAAATACAAATAAAAATAATATGACAAATAGTGGCATCAGCAATGACAGCTGATGTTAAAGCAGCAAACCAACCATCAGTACAGTATCATATATTTCATTATTTCCCTTTTTTTATACCAATTCCAGTTAACACCCTAAGAGCTCATTGAGACAACACCACCACAGAAAATCCTTCAGTTTTGTCCTAAATAGCTAATATGACATCTATGTCAAGAAATTCTGATTCAGTGTTAGCTGGCAAATCAAGCAATATGCACAGATCTTTCTGATGTTATTCAAACTGAGCAGGTATCTCACTTTCTCACCCCCATATTTGATGTTTTGAGCATTTAAATGCCAACAGGAAAATACAGGCGAAAAAATGACAAGTACGTCCATGATATAAAAACAGTAATTATTGGTTTAACCTCTCATTCTAGACTTGATTTTTGTCATGTTAAAACAAATAAGAGGTGAGTTGTCAATACAAAGAAGTCTATCTTACCCAAAGGACTTGGTGAGTTTCTTGGTGCCAACGGGTTTGTCGCTGTGTTGCAGCTCGTAGAAAACCCTCTGCAGTGCCAGGGGGACGCTCTTGGACGAGTCGTCACCCTCTGTGGGCATCATGTACACAGCCTGCAAAGAGAGGAGTCAAGAGTGAGTGATATTCATAGATTGAAAATGTAAATGTCTTCATAAGACAGTGAAAATTAATAACTTCAAACTTTCTTATTTTTATGACAAATTAAATCAACATTTTCAGAGCTGCTGTTGGAAAATGCTATTAAACAGGATTAACAGGAGTATGGTGAATTAAAGAGCCGCAGAGATGCCAAATGATAGTGGTAACAGTGCTACAAGAATCAGCAGCATCTGTAAAAAAAACATTACTAAACACAATACATACTCATACTTATTGGGAAAAACATGCAGCATGCAGAGTAGACTACACACTACACATGCAGGATGTGAATTTCAGTATTAATTTCAATAGTTTGCCTGCATTTGATGCGTACACTTTCCTGTTCAGTCCAAACTAATGTATCCAGCCAACAGGGAAAAATACACACCTCATACGAACAAAATCTCAACTCCGACACACATAAACACAAAGATGAAAGCATACCCGCCGTAGCTGGTTGGTGAAGAAGAGTGTCTGTAGCAGGCTATTCATGTAGCAGGTCGCTCCCTGGTTCTTTAGACCAACATAGCCTGTGTGTTTCTTAGAGTCCCAGCTGTTTATTGACATAAAGCTGATGTTAGGGTTATAATTCATAAAACTTAAATAGAGAAAATGCACCAGTGAAGAAAACCCAGCCCACAAAGAAAAGACCCCAGAGAAAATTAAAAGCTACATACGCCACTCCGTGTGGGGCATCTGCCTGGACGTAGACTTCAAAGGTGACTTTGTCATCATCAATGAAGCCTCTCTCTGGATCAGTCACATCCTAAAACACACCAGCACAAAAACAGTTAATATTATTAGGTGTGTATATTTTCGACTTCATCTATGACAAAGAACCAACACACAGAGGTCCAAATAGACAATGAGCAAATAGCATTATGCTGCACAAAAATAAAACAGCCCTGTCGGCACAGTCTTTTATCTACCCAATCAACAAATGAGAATTACATTTCGATAGCATCTCCTATGTGTGTCTACTCTACCAGCCTGTACTACAAAACAAAAAACCTTGTTTCATTGGTGGTTCTTGTCCCATCTGTAAAACTAAAAATGAATTTGCCATCAAGTTCTGTCAGTTCCTGCACTTACACTCCAGGACATGAAGTTGGAGAAACCCCAGTCATTCTCTTTGTGGAAGAACAGGTGACTGATCCTGCGGCTGAATGACTTCTCATCATCTTTGTAGTTAATGATCTTCAGCATGGCCTGTGCGTGGCAAGACCATGACCTGAAAAACCAAGCACAGGATACAGGAATTTCTTAGTATTGTGAGACAGGACAGTTCAATGATTGCATTATTTTCTCATTAACAACTGTCAACTTAACAAAAAGCATAAAAGAATGCAAGGAATGACAAGATGACCAGGCGTTAATTGCTAATTTTACTTCCTTTCATCAAGAATATTTTTTGACAAAAAAGCCTGAGGTATTAAAAAGCACCTTTACACGAGTAAAAAAATCAGTTCATCAAAGTGAGGACTCAAAAAACATCCATCCAGAAACCAGCATCTCTACAAACTTATGTAAATGATGAAATGAAATAAACTCCAAGCACAAAACAACTGACTGACACAAGTATTCAACCCACTTACTAAACTTAACCATGATAAGCCCAGCCAGGAATTTACATTATACAATGAACTGAGATCACCTGGGACAAGCTGTAACTAGTGGTGTTTATCTAAAATGTCTAACAAGTTTCAGTTTCGGGGCCAAAACTACATCATGAAGGCAACAAGCCAATCCAAATAAATACGTTTCAGAAATGTACCAATCAGGGGAAGGATGAAGAAAGGGTTTACTTTGTATACCTGAGATTACAATAATGCCAAGCACCAAAAATGAAAGATGCTGTCACAGCCATGGAGCTCTGAAGAGCAGGCCACCCTGCCTATCCAGTGTCCATGTGTTAAAGTGATAGTTTTGACGTGGGGTTGTATGTGGTACTTATCCATAGTCAGTGTATTATCTGAAGCAGTTTGGATCAGTGCACTCCCGTTTGGAAAAGCAGCCAGGAGCACCTGCACAGCAGCTGAGCAATGTACACAACCGAAAAAAATGTTTAAGCCACTTAAAGAAATTGCTATCGGCCATCAGTTGAAGTGTACACTATATTTTGAACATTTTCACAGCCCTTTCCTTCGGCACATTTTTTGAACCACTGAACTACCTTATTCCTACACACAAGTGCACCATCGGCACACACTGTATTACAACGCATGTCAGCTGTTTGAGTCAGACAGAGCTAAACTTCACTTTCCTATAGATTTCAAAGATGGCGCATGTTTGTATTCAGTATTCATTCAGTATTCAGTCAAGCAGGGAACTCTGGATGGCTGGTGATGCAGACTGGGTGTGAGGCACTGGCATCCTCTGATTCAGAAAGAAGTGTCACTCATGGCAGCAGTGGCTGTCTGGGTCCATAGACATGGGCTTACAGTTCACACATCTGCAGCACTTGGTGGCTTGGGCTCCTTTTTGGACTCCAGCTTCCAAAGAATTTTTTCTTTCTCTGCCTCAGCCTTGCAGCCACACTTCAACCGATATTGGCTTTTTACTGTGGGCAGTTTTAGAAGTGGGTAAAAGACGTTTTTGTGGCCGGCGCCATCCACAGCAGCACATCGTTCAGTTCTTTGCTGGTGCTCCTGGCTGCCTCTCTAAATTGCAAGGGCACCAATCTGAAACTACTCGAGGTACTACACTGACACCGTATAAGTACCTCACACAACCCTATGTAAAAAGAATCCAAACTATCCCTTTAATGACACCAGTAAGGGGAGACACCAAGAAGCTTATGGCAACTTTGAAGGAGTTGCGAGGTTTCATGGCTACAACAACTGATGTACTGGTGCTTTACTAGTTGCATCTTTATGAAAAGAAAGACATTGCTGACAAAACCTTAATGTGACACTTGGGCTAGTCTTTGCCAAAACTGGAAGATGTTTTTTATGGTCTAATGAGACCAAAGTTGAGCTTTCTGCCAATTGTACTATGTGCTATGTTTGACATAATCCAAACATCGTACAGTAACAAAAATAGAGAAATCCTGAAGAAATAATTATGCAATAATTGGTTTTTAAGTCTGTATTTATTAATTGTAAATAATTCATTTAATGTATCAATTTGTAGAGATTGTTTTACATTGACATGAAAGAGTCTCTCAGTGTCAAGAATGCAGAACTATTAACTGTGACACAAAATTATAGAAGAGAAGTGTGCATGTGTGAGGAGGCAGCACCTTATATGGACAGCATTATGTTTTTGTTTCACTGGAGCCATTGTCCTGAACTCATTGTAAAGACTAACTTTCATACCCGAGGCATGTCTGCCCTGGTTTGAACATCAGCTTTGTGAAATCACAATGGAAACTGTTTATATACCAGGAAACACTATTTGAGTGTATGTGTACCCGGGCCATCAAAATTTTTCTGTGTTCAGTGCGGAAATCTATATAATGCCCACCGCATCCCCAACCCAACCAAAACACCTACGTGGAGTCTGACTCTGCGTTACACTGTAAGAAGAAGCCCACGCTCTTCTGGTGTGGTCGGTCAGGATAGAAGCGTGGCATCACCATAATCTTCCATGGAAGGTTCCGGACAAAGCAGGACGGGCTGAGCACCGACTCGCTCAGGCGGCTGAAGCGTTCTACCACAAACCGGAAGGTCGCCTCAGACCGCCAACTGGTGTCTGTAGAGAGATCAGGCAAGAGGGGAAAAATGGGCAGATTAGATGGTGAATAGAAAGATAGTAAACAAGTAACTCGATCACTAGATATCACTAGATATCAGTATTTTTACAACCTAATGTGGGACAAATAAATAACTCCACAGCCAATTAAATTGAGCCAGTCACAGGATTATGTTAAACCTGGACCATTACTTAGGACAATTACATTTACAGCACAGGCTCCTGAACAAGCAAAGGTGAATCTTGTTCGTTTATGCACATCATACTCACCATCCTCCATGTCCTCCTCTGTGTTGTTGTGTCCATCAGCCATGGCCACGTTACCATTGATCACTGGGTTGGCTGGGATTCTTGGAGGGTCGTCTGTGTCCCCAGCTATACAAAGAGACAAACTATATGACAAGACTGTACGGATCGCACGGTTCTAGCATAGATAGAAGGGTATAGACCTTTCTTCAATTTGAGGAAACCCTTAGAACTGCTCCTAATTCCTCCTAACTTCCTGACTTCAGCGGGCCAGAAATGTCAAAAAAAATATCCCACCAAGATCGATAAAATATGGCATCAAATAAGGCACACACAAGATTTCCGCTCACTGGGCAACATTGACAATTTAAAAATATAAGTGGTGCCTACAACACAAAATCTGCTAGATTTACTGTCTTACCAGTGTGGATCCATTTTAATTCTACAAAGTGTGAATATGCAAACCATTTCAACTCAAACTAACATTTTTAGAATACTTTTGCTAATAGAATTTCATCCTTTGGTTGTGTAAAGGAAGAAAATGAACTCAAAATCAAAAGTCTTATTTTGACAAGTTTCTTTGGATAAATGTACCCTTTAAAGAGCATGACTGACTGATCCTCCTGACAATGACCAAAATCATTTGAGGCATATAATAAAAACAGCATCAACCAAGACTTGACTTCTCTTTAATGTAATTCTGCAACTACTGTCCCATCTTTATCTCACTGGGAAAACCCTGCTGAGACAGCATGACAAGTCTTCTTTTCCAGTCTGTATGTCAGAGTGAGGGCAACACAGAGAGAATGTGTGTGTGCACATAACAAAGACCATGCAACATTACAGTAGGCTGGGTAATTATGGACACAATGCAGGATTAAGCTGCAAGTCATCGCTCAAACAAAAACACACGCGCACAGAGGACAACAATTACCCAAGCTGAATAATGAGACAGCTCGATGCACAGTCTCGTCTATCAAAACACACTGATGACAGAATCAGAGGAGCTTTGAGTACACTTCTAGGGGCGAGTGAAATCTGCCTGGATGCTGTGATGATGACAATGATGCTACAGAAACCAGACTTGAGAGTTACAACAGCACTGACATGAACACTCTGGCATGTCTCCAAATGTATTGCTGTGTCAGCCCATCTCTTACACTGGATTTCATGTTTATCTTGTTCCTTGTCTTCCGCTAAGCTTACATACGCAGTGGTGCCTCCAGGTAACGTTACTGACCGAGTCATCCAGGAGACTGACCTCGTTTCCCCAAGTGGATTACACCCGGCTAATGGGGTCTGTCAGTCAACTCCATGACAACTTCTCGTCCCGCCCACTGTGTTGGTCTATCCTGAAACCTCTGAGAAGCACGGACTTACACATCAGTCACAGAAATCTGCACATGCTGGAACTCCATATAAGACATGTATTAACATGATATTGATATTAATACATTTCCAAGAAGCATCACAGTAACTGATCTGACTGCCTTCTGTGGTTGGACTACAACAGTAACCATTAATAAAAAGGAAACACAGGTTTCCATTTGAGAAGGACCAAGAAAGTATTCTAATCTTTTTCCTAATCTTTTAAAATCCACAGCCTTAGACTGAAAACCGCAAATAAAAGTTTCAATCATCAAGAAAAATTTTTGTTCAATGAGAGAACAGAAAAAACAACTCCAGATGTGTTTTTAACTTACAGCAACAGGGTTGTAACAGTAGAGCTGATCGTTACAATGACTTGGCACTAAGAGGGTGAAATGCTGTTTGGTGCATCAGACCATACAAAGGTGTTTCTCTACCGTGTGAATGTTGACAGATGCAGTAAAAATGATAGACTCAAACAAAATAATCACAAATAATCACTGAACGAAATTTTGACTTATAACGTATAAGCACGTTAACCATAGTACTTAATCTTGTCCTATTAATAAAAGAGGATTTTATGACAAAGGCATGTTTTGACAAATAGCATGTTTGTTTTTTGTTAAACTTCTACATTGCTGGAGAGCTATTACAGGCATAAACACTAGATTGATCATGTAGCGGCAACAGCCTGTCATCCTAGTAACAATGCAGTGGTAAAAGAGAAAATAACTGAGATATGCAGAGCAGGTGATGGATTAACCCCACTCTAACTGTATGGAGCCGAATACCATAGAGAAAATGTGTGAGAAAATATTGCTATAAGCAGTACGAAAAAAAGTGAGGAGTTTATTGTGTCAACTTGTTTTCACTGTCCTTGTAAGGCTGCAGTGCACTGGGAGAGAACCCAAGAGGGATGAGCCTGCAACTCACGGGTGAGAAAGTCTGGGGAGTGCACCTGCTGCTAGTGAAACAAGTATTAAAATGAATGACGTTAAAAAAAAAATGTAACTGCAATCTGGAGTTGTTTCTACTTCATTATTTCTGTAATCGAATAAGATAAGCTACATATTGTGTGCTGCAGAATAACGAGCATCACTGCTTGTGAACACATAATAAAATCACTATGACTAAATGACGCAGTGATGCTGAGGGCTCCCACAAGCCTCGACTCAGTCCAAAGTTGACATTAGTAAAAACTCAATAAAAATATTGGTAGGACGGACGTTCTGTGAATTTGCGGTATCCAGGGGTGGCTCTGAGTCTAAATCGGACTAACAAAAACACAGATCATTAAAAATGGCGAGCTCCATGCCGTTTGGTCTTCCATACAATGAAGCAGCAAATCCCCGCGCTGCCTCTGTGCGGGCCTGGCTTACCGCAGCGGCGACTACCGTTACTTGCCAGCACTACCACAAGCTTCACATCAAACACTGTCAAACATAATGAACATATAAACTAACATACAACTACGCCAGAGTATAATTTACATTCGGTGTATTAAAATGTCTAAATCGGTACTCCAATCGCTAAACGTGTTATACCAGTCAATTTAGCAAATCAGGATTGACGCATCTACGTTAGCGTTAGCTATCTAGCCATCTAGCAAACACTAGCTTCAGATTCATCTGCAGGCCGTTATTAGCTAACATTAGCTAGAACCACCGAACAAATAACAATTAATGCTAGAGAAAACTAGCGCCCAGAGGAAGTACATTATACCGTTAGACGGCCTTTAGAGACAAGTGAAAATATCTAGATAACGTGAGGCAAATATTCAAGGCCTAACATTCGAGCAATAGCCAAACAGAACGTTGCAAAATATAAGCCACCATTTTGGAACGCCACACACCCCCTCGGTGAGCATTAGCTCATCAGCTAACTAGCATGCTAGCCAGCAAATGAACGTAATGAAGTAGGCCTCGGAGCTAATTGGCTAGCTTACAATTAGCTATCCAGCTAGCGACGTTCATTGCGTTTCAACAGCTTAAGGAACAAATAGGGTAATAAAAGAGATACCCGGCAATGTACTTGCTAAACGTTTTAACAACTAAAACTAACCAGTCAATTTTACTTACTTCGCCTGTAAAGGGGCAAACTTGCAAATTTACCCCGTAGTTAACCGATATCGTTACTTTACAGGCCCACATATAATGTACAAGCCATCAGACATGATGCTAACATATATTCTGGAGAGGCTGGCGCAACGTTACCATGTTGAACGGTTATTAACGGACTATTTTCAAACGTTAACAGTAATATGGCTAGCTAATCGACTGTAACTTAATTCACGAAATAGTCAACTTTGATGAGGAACGCCGTTGTCGATAAATCCAAAATTCAACCCAAAACTCACAGTGAAGTCAAAGTAGCAAGATTAATTTACCTAGCGATGGATCCATGTTAATTACAGGTCTAACAACTACACTGTTTACAAACATTTAGGTTAACAACAATCAGTGGGCCTGCAGTCCCGTGGCTGCATGTGGATTCTAAACGGCGATGGTTTGCAAAACTGCATTTGATAACTTGTTACAGAAGAGAGTGTTATCAGAACCTGAACGGAGTATTTTTATAAAACAGTGGCCGATCCGAATGAATGATTTGTGTGGCTAATCTCTAGCAGTTAGGATGAACAGATTATTTTGGTTTCTCTACATGCAGTGGCATATGGCAAAAATACAGAGAGAAATAGGTACAAGCTCCATTCGCTTATAACGCAAAATGAGGTCAGCTCCACACAAGTATGCTGCAACGGACGCACAATCAGCAAAAATGCAGCCGGCTATCCTAGCTAGCTTCGGGCCTTCGTGTTTACTGTTAAATGGAGCTCAACTTACACAAATAAACCTTCGAGGGTATCTCCTGCAGCTGTTAAGTGGTAACATAAAATAATGAAAAGTGCCCGTCAGCCTTTCTTGGGACGATTACTTACCTTCCATCTCCATGTCCTCTGGTTCGCTGAGCTGCTGCTCGCCGGCTTTCTGTTGCTGCTGCTGCTGCGTGTGGTGATGGTGGTGGTTCATGTTGGCAGCTGTTGTTGTGGTTGTGATGCGCTGTTCCCTGCTATCTCTGATACCCTCGACCTTGTCCAGGGTCGGCTCGGTGGGGAACCGGGTTCTGGACTGTTGGTGAGGTGCGGTAGGATGCGGAGGTGGGGCGGACAGGTCGAGCCTCGGCGGCCGGGCCTGCTCTGTTGCGACCTCGGCCTTGTCCGCTGTCAGCGCCGGGGAGTGAGGGGGGGAGGTCGGCGGGGGAGCGGGTAGAGAAACGCGGACGTATTTGCTCGCTATTCGCCCAATCTCGGCGCCTTTGGTGGGTGCGAGTTGCTGGCTGACGGCGGGGGGTGGGATGGATGGACCGGGGCTCCGAAGAGGGGGGCCCGCTGAAATTAGCTAATTCAATCCGGCTTTACCCCGGGAAATGTGGGGCAATAAGACAACTCACAGCACGACCTGCAGCTTGACGAACAAATACCCTGTTTATAGCTAGCGTTAAGCTACCTGACACTAGGCAGCCAACGGGTGATATAGGTACAACAACAATGAAAACAAAGGCTCATTTGCAATAGACACTCAACAACTTTCCCTGCGATATCCCCAGTCCGTGTGCTCCTCCGATTGTCCCTCGTCTGGGGGAGAGCGGAGGAAAAAGCTATCCATTCAAACCAGTTTCCAATACGGAATAGCACTAATGTTAATTTGGAAGTTCGCGGAGACGAGAGTTGCCACGGCCCGACATGAACCAATTTCCCCAAACTGCCCCTAAAACGATACACGACAAAACGCGGCACCTCGTTGCATTTCTAGCTAACCCCTTGTTTCTTGTGAGGAATGTGCCCGGTCATACAACGTTAGTCTGAGCTGTGTGGTTCTCAACCCGCTCCTCCCGTGGTTTGTGATGTGTTGAGTCTGAGGTAAATCTCAAAATGGCGGTCGCGCTCTTCTCTGAAATGTCACATCCGCATGGAGATCCAAACACTGGCCCATCCCCGGCCAGGTTCACATTCATGTTAAATGATAGGGATCAGGCGTGTGCATATGATACAGGGTGGAATAGAATATAAGTAATCACAACAATTATTACACGAATGAAAACTATAGGAATGGATTACAGGGCTGGGCATACTGATGACTATATGTTGAACTGGGGCCTCAATCAGTGATTTGACAATAAACGGTAAAAATCATTGCCTGAACGTGGAAACAAACTTAAGGGTAGAAATAAGTAATTAAGTTTACCCAACTGATTTCATTTGTAACACCTTATACTTTTTATTCAGTAAACAGCAAAAATGCTATGCCTTTTTAACTGAGTAGTACTGAACAAGTGTAGTTATGCCTATTTTGTATCCAAAATATGAGCACATATGCGTTATATGAGTAATATAGGCTATAGCCTACTATGTGCAGCATATATCACCCATTAAATAAAATGATAAAAACACAGTGTGGCTCATCCATTAAGGGGCATGGGCCTTTTTAGAAGTGTGCTGCTTGTCACTGTAGGATCTTACGTTTTTAAGTAAAACATGAATTCAGTAGCATCTATTATAGTTATTAATCCTAATGTATTTTACTTACTCAATACTTTTACTTGTATATGGTTGCTCATTTATTTACAAATGTATCTGATTTATATTATTTTAGTTAATATAAGCGTGATGCAGTCTGTTTCTGTGGTGCCACTCAAGTTAGTCTGTGTTTACTCAAAAGTCTTCAGGGACCTTCTTGGTGTTTCTCCCAAAGACCCTCTATTACTACAAAATACTGCATCATTCACGGATAATTTAAAGTAGGATTTTAGTCGGAAAGTAGGAGGAAATTCCTGAATTATCTAGCCTGCAACCTTTTTCCTATATTAACGCTTTCATATATTTCGCCGTGGGACACGTGTAATTAAAAATGACATAAATCGTCATTTCCATTGTATAGGACAACCGACGTCCAATCATGAATAATGCCTTTATCAAGTGTCCATTATGTTGCCAGCACATAGCTAGTCCATATCTGCAGTGCTGAAATCAGACCGCCCGTGGCTGACACAGACAAGTCTTCAGATTTTGAGTATATGGCACCATCCGGTGGATAAAAGAAGTACTACACCCAAACGTGGCGTTAGATACCGTCGCAGTTGGGCTTTCTTATTATGACTGGCTTGCTCACTCCCGTTTATTTAATTTAACTTTAACTTTAATTTAACTTTATGTTATAGTTATTGTTCATTACCAAAACCATTTTAATTTATCATGTCAAAAACTCAACTACGTATCTATATATAGATATATATTTTATATGCGGTATGTTATATATTGTGTATATGTTTTGTGTGTCACTGAAGATAATAATAATATTACACTTTATAAAATTTGTGATGCACAAAACATAAAATTATTTCATATTATATTATATTATATTATATTATATTATATTATATTATATTATATTATATTATATTATATTATATTATTAGCAGTTTTCATGAAAAATGAAAACTCTCATGCAAGCTTTGTTGTGGGTAATTTTCACGGAGGTTCTTTTGTGTCAATGCTGTGACGGACGTACCGGAGACCCAATTGAATGATGAGCAAAGACCTCAAGCCCACCCTGCAGTGCTCATATGGCCAATTGTCGCTGACATCTGGAGTGATGGGCGGGATAAAGCGCATAACATGGTTGTTTGCGTTGTATATATACCGACGTCGGCAACTAGGAAAAACAGTTAGCTAAGCTCATCTTCACAGATGGCAGTAATAGGCCATAAGGCTGTACTATAGTGCGAAATAGTAAAAACGTTATTAGTATTAATGACTTTGATCACGTAAGTCTTTATACAGTCTCCATTTATTCATTTTTATAAGGATTAAAAGCGCATTTCCTTCGAGTTTTGGTGCGTTAAATGGAGGAGAAGAAGGAAGACGGAGACTCGGAGATACAGGAACACGGACCCGAGCACTGGTTCTCAAAATGGGAGCGGCAGTGTTTGGCCGAAGCGGAGCAGAGGGAGCCGAGCGAGGAAGAGGCCGACAACGACCAGGATAAACTGTGGCATCTTTTCCAGAACTCCGCCACTGCTGTGGCACAGTTATACAAAGGTTCAAACCAGCGCTTTCCGATTGCTTGTCCGTCTAGCGGTATCTACATTACCATCAAGCCTTTGGCTTGTTGGGTAGCAACCAGTCTATTTACCGAGCGTTACTGTGAACTAACGTTAGCGTCAGTACTAGTAGATTGCTAACTAGCTCATTAGCTAACTGGCTAGCCAGTACTGGGTAACGTTTACAGCTGATTTTGCAATACTAAATTTAGCTAGCTTATGCTAGCCAGTGACAAAAACAGTTATGAACTCGAATCTGGCATCATACACCCGTTTCGATGGTTAATCAATAACAGTTTGATTGACTGACATAATTAAAGTATCTTAAGTTGGCATACATATCTTTGACAATAAGGTACCCTGTTGACACCAAGTTAGACAGGGGTGAATAGCTAACGTAACGTTAGCCAGGCTAGTTACAAAATGGCGATGGTAACAACAATCGTAGCTACGCGACATTCCCAGATGACAGTCTCCTGTATACTGTCAGTGTTACCGTCTGTTACACCAGACGCGATATGCTGTTGGAATGACCTATGAAGAAAAAAAAGTTAGGAGCACATTAAGTGTTCACTTGCTTTTAAACGCCCTGTTCGCTGCTGAGTGAGCAGTTTGTTCAGCAACGCGTAGCTAGCGTTATAATCACAAAATGGCGAGGATAATATTGGTTCGATGTGGAAATATTGGTTTGTCTACAATTTGCTTTGGCTGTTGTGTTCGCAGACATAATAAGTTGCTGTCCAAACTGATGGAGCTCATCTTATTGAGCCTATCTATGTTTGGCATGTATGTTTGACATGTCTTTGTAACTTTACTGCTGAGAAGGCAGTTAAGTTGGTGTGTCGGTGCTTTCTTGCTAAACAAGCTGCTGCCAAGCTAGCCGTCTAACGTTAGCGTTAGCTTACAGTTATTTTTATGCAAAACCCTGTCCCTGCAATTGTAGATGCAAGACAAAATGGCGAATGAAAATGATCTTCACCTCAACCCCATAATCACCAGGCTGTCGTGCTTCTCTCAGATGTTTTGTTGTTCTTTGGTCACATTAATATTCATATCACAAATGGACTTGCTTTTGAATTATAGCCGCATGTCACATGTAAAAACCAACCATATTTTCCCTTTCCTCCCACAGACAGAGTATGCCATCAGCAGGGCCTGTCATTGTGGGTGCCATTTCAGAATGCTGCTACAGCAGTTACCAACCTCTACAAAGGTAACTAACCACATCTCTCTTCTCTCCATCCTTGTGCTCTTGAGCAGGATTTATTGATTTGCCGACTACATCTACTGTTTTTTGTTTTTGTTTTTCTTCATTCCATCAATATGGACCCTGGCTGATTATCACTAGACTTGTAAAGGTATTCATGTTTTTATTGACAGGCCCATCCATCAAGTGGTAAACGACCTGGTCGTTATCACTCTTATCAGCTCCATATTGATCAGTCAGCCACAGGACTTGTAGGTTTTTGTATGTAAGTGAAAGACATGTTCGTTTTGGAAACTCGATTAAACAATGTCAAGAACTCACCAGTGAAACAGAGGTGTTTTTGAGATAATTAGAACAAAATTGGACTGGATTCAACTTGACTTAATTTGAAGTATCTTGCAAAAAAAACAACAACCCAGAAATAAATACACAATATACCTTAAAATCCATGATATTAGATTTCTTAAGTTTTTGGTCTTGAACCAACATATTGGTACTAATTACATGTGTATGTACATATATGCTTCACTTTGGAATATACATTTATGATTATGATGATTATTATTTCTATATCGTCTTTCACCAATACAGAGAGTGTCGAGGCCCATCAGAGAAGCTTTGATCGGGGCATCCAAATAGGCCACCAACGCCGTAATAAGGTGGGTCTTGTTCTTCCACTACCTTTTGTGAGGCACCTCAGTTCTGTTGTATCTGGAGAAATTGTACCTGCTTAATCATATTTGTTTGACAGTTAGCAACCAGACTATGTTAGTTTTACAGAACAGGTATTTTTTAATAAAACAAAATTAAACCATTGCTAACTGATGGATCTCTCTTGCATTGGATTGCAGGATATGTTGGCCTGGGTGAAGAAACGCCGGAGAACCATCCGTAGGGAGGATCTTATCAGCTTTCTGTGCGGCAAAGCTCCACCACACAGAAGTAGCAGGGCCAACCCCCGGCTGGCCATGGTGGCCCCCAGTCGGGCTAATTCACCAGCTGAGACAGGCTCATCTGTGGAAGCAGACCTCCAGCCCTTCAGGGAGGCCATAGCACTGCATGGTAAGAAAAGCTGAGTGCAAGCCTGGCTCACAGTTTGCACACCAGTGGATATTAGACATTTACTAAAAACCTTGATTTACAACGCAGGAGGCATCTACATTGTTGGATAGAAAATAAGTTGTATTTCTAGTCTTGTTGTCCAAGCACTAAACTGCAATATGCTGGTTTGTGAGTGTATATGAGCGAGTGCACTTATCCTCTAGTCATCACACTCTGCCACATGTGGCTCAGATAAGAGTATGTTGGGTGTGTAAGTATTGGCCAATGGTGAGGAAAGGCCTCACGTAGTTGGCCCTTCCTGTGTGTTATTTGTTTGCGAGAGCAAATGTCTTGCTAAAACGACTGCCAAGTAGTTTTTAAACATGTAGATGCATCTATTTCTATGTGTGTATTCAGTTGCATTGCAGTAGGTTGGTATTTCTGGTTTACATCTCTGGTTTGTTGTCTGGTCCAAATTAATATTCAGTACTTTATCTAAAGGTCTTCACATTTTAAAGAGGCCTTTTTAGGGTGTTGCTGAGGTTAGGGTGAGTGATGTTAGGCATTTGGTGGTTTAGGTTTCAGATACATAAGTTCAGTCTGTGTCAGGAGGTTTCAGTATGTCCCCTTTCTCAGTTATCACATATCTTTTGCATTTCACTAGTGCTGTTTGTGTGTGCGTATGTATTGGGACCAACAAAATAATTTTGATCTGCTCGTTAAATCATTATTTAAACATAGCATTTCATATTTCTATGAACTGTATCCTTGACTCTCATTGACAATTAGGTTCCAGATTTTTTTCCCAGTGTGGTAATGCATACAAACTTTGTTTCTGACAAATCAGTGGCACAAATCAGTTGTGTATTTTCCTATCTGGTCTTTACCACTGTGGTCTTTACCACTGTGGTAAAGACCAGTGTAACATCTTTTGGATTAAGAATTAGTTAGCTGCTTCATGAATGCAGTACATACTTGACCACAAGTAGACAGCTCTTTCATTCTTAAAGGTGTGGGGTAGAAATGGTTTCTTAATTGTGTGGCTTGAAGTTGCACCTGTCACTTCCCATGTTAAGTCACAGGCTCTGCGGCCATACATGTTTTTATTGCAATGGGAGTCATTTTTTCTCAAGTTTTAGTACTAAGTGATGACTTGTGTGTTTGTGAGATGGCTGCCTCAAATGCTGTTTTGAGGCAAATGTCCTAACAATGCCGTTCTGTAGAAGCTTGAACCTTGTGACCCTTGTTCTTGTCTGAAATCCAAAATGAATAACAGCCTGAGCAAGTGACTTGAACAAAAGATGAAGTCTTGTCAAGGAGCTGCTTACTTGCTGTGAGCTTACCCAGTCACATTTTGATAGCCCTGGTTATATCAGAGAGAGAGAGAGAGAGAGAGAGAGAGAGAGAGAGAGAGAGAGAGAGAGAGAGAGAGAGAGAGAGAGAGAGAGAGAGAGAGAGAATTTACATCTGAAAATGAGATCAATACTTACAAGCTTTGATCACTGATTTCATACAAACACACCATGTTATCATGCTGGAGGGTAAATGCCACTTTGATCAGACAGTTGCCATTTGGTGTCACAAATATGAGTATTGGTTTGATGCATCCATGATGTGCTTGCTCAGTTGTAATTCACTGTTGCTTGACTCAAAAGACCCCACAGACATGCATACGGATATGACACAAGACATGTCTATGCATCAACCCTGTAAATGTTGAATGTGTAGCCTCCTTGGAAAAACATTTGACAGGACGCCGTGGTAACTTGAAATTTTCAAAAGGGTAATGGGTAACTTACCCCATTAAAAAGGTAGTAAGTAATGGAGATGCATGGTTGTATAGCAGTAAATTGATAACTTTTCTTTTACCAGATAATTTTTTAAAAACTCAGATCATCATGTTCTTTGTCTTTTCTTCTCCATCCTGTTTCCTTCTCCTTCCACCAGGTCTAAGTGGAGCCATGGCAAGTATCAGTGTGCGCTCCGGTGCTCCAGGTTCTCCCACACATGTGAGTGGCAGCAGCAGTAACGGAGGCGGTGCTGGTGGAGGTGGTTCTTCTGGCTCAGGGCCAGTGTGCCGCAGCAGGCGTAATGGGCTTCAAGACGTCGACCTGAACACTTTCATCTCAGAGGAGATGGCACTGCATCTGGACTCTACAGGCTCTGCCTCTGCTGGAGGGGGAGGAACCAGGAAACGAAACTCCACCCAGTGTAGTGATGTCATCACAGACTCACCCACGCACAAACGCAACAGGATGATCTGATCTGCTGTTTGCCTGTGTGTATTAGGGGGTGGGGGGGCCTTCAAAGCCAAGGCTAGGCGAGGGGGATGGATGGGCTTATGGGGGACAGATGCGCAGATGGACAGACGTTTTGGATGCCTGGCTGTGCAAAAGAACCCGGGCTGAAAATGAAAACAGTGACTGAAGGTTCTTAGTTCAGTCTAATCAGATGTTGGATGAATTCTTTTCCTTGTCTCCTTTCCTGACACTATTACTACAAATCATTGCTCTGCAATCAGAACACTTTGTGTGAGTGTGTTATTGAGTGTAAGAGAGACTGGGAGGTCTGGACGACATCACACACTTCTCAGACATCGCTGCCCTGGAAAGGAGACAACGAAGGAACCAACTCATTCTGGGATGCAGACAGTTCTCAAAGGGGTGAAAATGCACTGTGCTGCTTTACAAGTAAAAAGCCACTTGATCCTTGACACATTTGTGCCCTTCCCTCCCTTAACCTCACTCATCCTCACCCACCACCTTAATAAGGAAGTGAGGGCCATGATCAAATCGTCTCACTCAGTGAATCGAGTTGCTCGCCAAATGTTGGACCCAGCTCTGTCAGAGACTCACCTCTGCGTCAAACAACCCACCTGTTCTTTCTGTTACTTTATCATTGCAGCTCTTAGTTAACCATGCCTGTCTGTCAGTGGTGGAGCTAAATTGCCCAGTAGGAGTACATCTGTGGCATCATCCTGCCTCATCTGTCGCTTGTAACCACTTGCATTTCTCTGGTTACTAGACTGACAGCATGTAACTACCAATAGCAGGCTATTGATGTGGACATTTAAACCATATTCTCTGCTTCAACAGTGGCTTGATTTAGTTCAGCCAATCACCCTTTTTTGTTTTTAAACCACCAGTGTTAAAGTATTTGGTTTGTTGCCACTGTTTGCGGCAGTGATAGCCAAGTTAATTTAGCATTTTCTCCACCTTGTTTTTTTTTTTTTTTTTTTTTTGTTCAGGATAATGTAAAGGAACATTTTTTTTGTTGTATACAGCTTCTCAGACAGCCCATTTGCTGACTGTGACGCCCTCTTCCCCCTTTACCCTATACTTATTACAAAAGCAGCTGCTGTTTTATGTGATTGTGTGATTATTCTGATGAGTTGCAATAAGGATTTTTGCACTTAGCTTTCACTTCCAACTCATGCAAACAAATCGGCTCTTCCATTGTATCCCAGTTGTAGCCTTGTCCAGCCCTAAACAGACCCCTTGTGGTCAGTCCACACATTACTTACCTGTTGGTGCTTAGAAATAGTTAACACTTAATATGACTAGAAAAGGAGCTCTCGCGCACATCTCTAGTTCCAAAAACTCTTCAGATTTGATCAAGTTGCGGAGCGTTTCTGTGTGTGGGCTCAACTTGTATTCAACGACTCGGAGTCCTTCCCTGTCTAACAAATAATTTAACTTATTGGCGATAATTGGTGCTGTAAAGAAAGCATACATCACAGAAATGTTCTTAGAAAGGTAGTGTTTCCCTACAGACCAACCAAACATGCCAACCAGTGCACACAAGTCACTGGATGATGAGGCTACAGTGTTGGATTGTTGTTGGCGAAACTGTCTACTTTTGTATAAGGGGTGCGTGCATTAATAAGACCTGAATGGGTTTTTTTTTTTTTTTTTTTTTTTTTACTTGGTACAGGATGATGCAACTCGGGGCTTGTTTCATTCTTGAAATGGTTGTTGCCTTCCATCCTTCTGTGGGGAAGTAGAGTAGGAGACACTGATATCACATGAGTCAGAAATGTGGGTATATTTAGCAATTTGTAAAGTAATATAAACTGGTACTGTACTGATTTATGTCTCATTTTAGGGTATTAATGAAAGATTATTGGAGTTAAATCTAAACTTGTTTGTGAGCATAGTACACTCAGTTGTTGGAATATGCTTTCTTTTAGCATAGGAAGCTAACAAAAGTGTAAATGATTAATAAAATGTTGTCTAGTTATGAAACCAATTATGGATATTTCCCCTGATACCCTGCCGTAGTAGTGATATAGTAAGTTGTCAGTGAGCTGACTGGGATATAAAACTCAACTTTCTGCCTGTAAATACCCACTGTAGCTGACTTGTGAGATGCCAATGTTTTCTTCTCTTTTTCCCCAATTTTTGTTGAGCTGTTCACTCCCCTTCACCTCTATAACCTGGAAAGTAGGTTTTCTTTAGTTGTATAAAGCATGCCAGTTTTTAACTTCTGTTACATTTTGGTCACAGATTTCTTTTTTTTCTTTTTTTTTTTTTTCACATATAGGTTGGCTTTTATATTCATACATGATCGCTGGCTAGTCAGTGAAAGAAAAGAACCAGGCTGAGATTTGCTGATTCTGGCAAAATGAGCTCTGCGTTTTAAAAGTTGCATAGGAGTGAAGAAACTGAATGGGACTGAAAATGTAAACTCCATATTGGGAAAGTGAGATTTCATTCGTCTACAGAGGGCCTCTGATTGCTGTGAAGGAAGGGCGACAAGTAATCAATCCATGTTGAGGCCGTTCGGCTCTTGGTTTAAAAAAAAAAAAAAAAATGTATCTTTTGCAAAAAAAAAAGGCAAACTGTCGGGTAGCTTCAGCTATCACAAGTTTAGTGACTAATGTAACATAGGAAGGATCCATGTTTCTTGAATAGGAGATTTGCCCTAAACGTTGCATTTGGAGTCCATTGAGTTTTAGTCTCTGGGACTCAACCCTGTAGAGTCCTCATGGCAGAATACAGTGTTTGGGGCACCAACAAGAGGACTGGATATGGAGTGAATCCTGAAGACTGACTTGACTGCCGCACGCTCTTCATTAAATCAGAGGAATGCATTTTGAATATTTTAGTTTTCTTTCCAGACACTTTTCTTGCTGTTATGTGTCTGACACTCCACATTGGCATTAGTAGCATTGCTGACTGAAACCAAATTGTGCGTTTAGCCACAAGTTAGTAGTTCCAACCTCCCAGTGTTTCTGTTGCATGACAACATGTCAGTTTAAAGGGAAGGTGAGAAGTGTCTGCTGACAGGAAAAATATACTAAAATTCAGACTATCAAATGGGAGTTTTTCCAAAGGCTCGACTAAAGAGTTGGCTACGAGCAAGGTGGTGCTGTCTTTCAAGCCCACTGTTCAACTTGCAGCGTTGACCCCCACTGTTTAGCCTGGTTATAATAGAGGGGGCACTTTGTGTTTTTCTTTTCTTCCTCTGAGCCAGTCACAGGCCTTCATCCACATTGTTTCAATAGGCTGACTCATGCCACGTGTCTTTGGAGCCAACACTATTATTAGCTGTTTCTTGATACTTATTTGTTTAAAAAGTAATAAATGGCTAATCTATATACTTAACATTTAATTGTTGGTATGATATATGTGGTTCACATTGTAAAAGAAATAAAATCATTGAGTTGCAATTGGATGGACTATGTTTCATTAAAAAAGAAAAATATTATGAGTTCTGTTTTATTTGGTTGCTTTTAAAAATTGGATTGGCTTAAAATTTTATCCATATGGGTTCCCTGTTAACAAGCCATACAGACATTTCATTTGACAACTTGAACGTTTGGAAATGAATAAGGGTAAGTCCCATTTTCTAGAGTGATCAGTTGACAATTTTTGCAAAGTAAATGAACAAAAACTTTTCAGAGTAAAAGAAGCTTGGGTTTTCTTTTTGACACCTTGCTGTTTGCACATTTTTTAATCTCAATTTGCACCACAGGTTTCCTCCATAGACTGCACTGACCCTGCATATTTTTGACATGCAAATCATTTTCAGTTTTAGTGTATATGATTCAATTGTTTGTTTGAAGGTGTAGAGACTGAAAAACATTTCATAAGACATAATGAAGAAGCAAGAAAAATGAGGAAATGATTGTTTTGTATGGTATTAAGAAAAACCTTTAGTGTTTTAAGAAACAGAAATGTGCCAATCGCATCATTTGCTCTTGTACAGACCGTTGACATAGTTGATATTTACAGGTGAGTGAAATCAAATACCTGAGTCATGTATTTGAAATAATGTGGAGCTGTCAATGACAGGTTTGGGATTGTTTTTGTTTTCCCTATCAGCCTCAAAGAACATAGGTGTGGTGACTTAATTTCTGGGCTGAGCTATTTAAGGTCAACAGAAATTACCTGACTAGATTAGGGTCAGCGCTTTTCTTAGAAGATGCCGCTACAGGCCTCTAGGTGGTGCCAGAGGACAGCGTTAGAAAGACATGTTCTTTTTTTTCCACATCAAGTGCCTGTTATGAAGAAATGTGGAAGACAAGCCTGCAAAGTTTATGTATGATATCATTCCCATACTGTAGCATAGCATTTAATCTGCAGTTATAAGTTTCTGATAAAACTGCAGTCCTGAGTCTTTCTCTGAGCCTTTCTGCTGTCGTAAAGTTACCCACAGAAGGTTTTGACCTGTAGTAACAATATAGAGACATTTTGTGAGTGAGTTCCCGTTTTATTTGTCTGTCTCGTTCCGGATGCACATGCATGCCTTTGCAGATGTTTCATGTGAAAGGAAATGCATTCAACACATTTGTTAGATTTGAAGCATACACTTGATGTGTTTTGGTGAGCAACAATGAGTATAAACACAACTTTTGTTTGTTTACAAGAGAACTCCACAGGGCACCTTAAAAGGTTCTGGCTACATGTTTACAGGTGCTCTGTTGAATGTTTTTGTAAACAAGCAAAGGTTATTTTTATTATTATATATACTATTATTCAGTCTTACCAAAACACACTCTGTAACCTTGAGGGCTTTATGACTAGACTGTATCTCCTCATAAAACTCTCTGTAAATCCTAAATTGTTTACATTTTTTGTCTTTTTCTTCCCTGCCTTGACTGATGTGCTGTTTATGCTTCTTTGCAGGTTACCACCACCAATTTCCGATATGCAGAACAGTATGAAACACACGAAAGTAATGCCTACATGCTCGAGCCTTGAGCGCATGCATGCACATCTTTGTGCTTGTACACACTCATAAAGATGTTGCTCCAAAGCACTACCAGTGGTCAATACTCCACGGTGTACCTTTTAAAATAAGAAAACTCCAAAGATAGAGGCCAGCTCATACCAGGCAGATTTTCAAGCATTCATATTTATTTATAAGCTTCACTATTTGAGATGTTCAAATCAATGTTGCAGTTGATTTGATTGTTTGAAACATAATGGAATTAAATTCCAAACCATGTTAAAGATGTATTATGACAAATTGCATAAGCCAGTGAAGGAGAAATCAAACAAAAACACAATATTCAAGATTAAAATTAAAACAACTTCTTGAATGTGCTGCTCTGTTGTCCAAATGAACTGTGGATATGAATAATGCACATGTACAGCCAACATCCTCAAACACAACTGTTTGCTATTGTTTTGGTCCATGGATGTTGTACAGTATCTTACAAGCTGTGTTCCCACATCCTTCAAACACCTCCACCCTTCACCTCCTTTCCTTTCATAGCTCCTCCACCTCCTCATCTTCACCTACTGCTGCTGCCAAGAAGCAATAACTTCCTACACTTGGGCTTATCGCTTTCTCTGGGTCTCTGTTATTATCAGCAGCCGTATGGAGGACCATGGCACCCTGACCAGGAAAAATGATCTATGACTACATAACTCTAAGACTAAGGGTTTTTGAAGAGGACTAGCTGGGTGGTAAACATAAGCATGCTGTTTGGAACAGTTTGGTAACAACACCTTATAGTATTTTCAGATTTAAAAGACATTTCAAGACTCTCTGCAATCTGGAGCTGCAAACACACAAAACTGCCTCTGCAGCTGTATCAGATTCCATTAGCTATGTGCTTTTTCTCATACTCAAAAACCAGAATCATAGAGGGGCTCTAAACAGGACCAATTGTTTTTCATTGGGCAGAGAAACTCAAGGCCTCTGGTAAATGAAGGATAGGAGTTGAGCTCTAAGAGTCCATTTCAGTTTGACAGTCAAGACCAAACCCTGACCTGGAACTGGCTGGAAAGGGTGTGGACCCTGCTGAAGGTTTTGAGGGTGGGTCTCAGATCTGGCTGAGAGGCAGGAACTTCTGGTAGTAGCTCTTGGTTACATCAATCATCAGGTCCTGTGTGCACTCTGGGAGCTCTCCTGAAAACAGACCTGAGAGGTAGCAAAGATGAACGCAGGTAAAGAAATGATAGATACACAGAATGTGGAAGGGTCAGGTGTGTGTTGGTATCGTGTGACTGACCTGGGCATCCAGAGAAGACAGTGAAAGGTGGCACCACTGTCTCAGGAGGAAGCACAGTGTTGTCTAAAATCTTACAGCAGTCCTTCAGCACACAGCGGCGACCCTGAACACAACACGCAAAACAGGCAAAAGTGAGTTAACAAACAAATCTGCTAGTGAGTCAAATGCTTTCACTGACTCACACTGAAGTTTTTCTGCATCCTGTCTGTTATGCAGTGGTCCACAATGGGTGGTGGCTGTTCAGAACAACAGAGCAGTAAGTATGATCCTTATAATGGAAAAGGGGAAACTGAGATGAGCTGAAGGCTTGCATTAAAAGAGAAACCCCGGTACAGGTTTGATATGCAATGTTTTTGTATATGCAACTTTGAAGAAATCTTTTGGGATCGTATCGAATCACATCTATACCTGCAATCACAGTGAAGAAGATGCGTTTGTACCACAAAATAGGTATACAAATACAAAATAGAATACTACGTTAGAGCCATTTAGATTTAGAAAGTATTTATAAGCATTTATCTTCTGCATTTTCATCTTCCAATAATGAGGCCAGCCAAAAAAGCACAAATGGCCATGAGTAACTAACTGACTGACTGACTGACTGACTGAGTGATTAAGTCCACCAATGGTCAGCCGAATACCATTCAAAATATAATTTTTTGTCTTGTTCAGCTTTTCCTCATATAACATCCTAATTTTGTATCAATTGTGGAGTTTTGCAATTCTAGTTAGATGTAATCTGGTCCTGCTGGGCAAGATTGCAATTCTGCTGCAATTACATTAAAACATGTAATTCAGTGTATTTCATTTCACATTCCAACCCAGGTCTGTGACAGAGTCTGCTCAAAGCAGCCTGAAGCAGTTTGCTGCTGCATTCACATCATCTGAACATGACTACCATGTGACTCTTTCACCACAGGCAAGAGGAGACACTACTGCTGTTGTCCCCTCTCAATGGCTTTGCCTTTCTCAGCATACTTTCTGTTTTCTGTCTATCAGCTTGGTTGTGTGTGTGCTTTTATCCCACTCACTATGACACAGTTCTTGCCAATATGGACATAGGAACCAATCTGTGCTGCATTGACCACACAGTCCTCTTCGATGAAGACGTGGTCTCCGATGTGTAGTGGGAAAAACGCCACTCTGGTAGGAAACAGAAAGGGTGGAGGAAGATGAAGTTTAATCTTTGTTAAACAGAAAAGCAGCATCCATACATTTGATACACAAAAGTACAAAATCGGCCAACTGTTAAGAATATGCTTTACAGTACTCTGGCGTATATCAGCCACATTACTACTCAAAGCTGAAGTAATTAGTTGACTCATTAATAAGCTTACTGACAAAAAATGAATCACAATTTTGATATGTTTGATTGTTCCAGTCATTTTCCAGAAAAATAAAAAATGTTGCTGCTTCACCAATGCAAGGATTTGCTTCTTTTTGTTGTCTTATGATGGTAAACATACTACCTTTGGGTTATCGTTAATTGCAGCCTCGCAACTGAGTGATGCTGGCACCGACATTTACAAGTGATAAACGTTTGATTTGGTTGTAATATTGTTACACAATTTATTCTGGTCTTAAATGCTTCTGTATAAAAATCAAAGTGAATTTTCTGAACACATTTGAACGCATGGAGTGGATGCCTCTGCCTGCATGTCCATTTACGTCCAGATAATTAATACATTCTCAGTGACTTATCCATAGTTCAAACACTTTAAACAAACAACATCAGTCATACAAACATGATCATTGAGGCTTTCAGTCAAACAATGATGAAAAATAATAAAACATTTGGTGTTGTCAATGTGACTCAGCTCTAGTCTAAATCTTTGGAATATTTGCAATGAGAGGAAGGTACTTTACCCTTTGCTAAACTTTTTAAAAGGCGGCCGAATAACACTCCGACTCTTCACAACACAGTGTCTGCCCACCCTGACATTAGCCAGGTCTCCTCTGATGATGCAGTCATTCATGACAATAGTCTGTAGGAGAGACACCACACACACACACACAAACAAACAACAATCCAGTTATATCACAGCCCCATTAACAGTAACAAAAGTGTATAATTTACTAACAGCTAGCCGTATTTTGTGTTTTTCTTTCCTTACTTTGCCATTGAGGACGATATTTTGACTCCCACACAGCACTGACTGCCTGCTCACTTTGTTGCCAGAAGCCTGAAATGAAACCAAAGCAATGGTTAATATTTGTACAAAAGCATTTTTTCTGTTTTTAATTTCTGTCTAAATTCAGCACAAGTAAAATTTTCAGCTATCCAACGCCCAACGCCCCGTTGAGCTTCAGCTAGCTAAATAGCAACCGATTAGCTAGCTAGCAATGACTTAGTATCAATCTTAATACCGTCTCAATGTACTCCGCTTTGTTGTACAGTATTTCAGACAACTCCATGGCTTGGAATTTGGTAAAATATTTAATCCACTGATTATTCAACGCCAATATCTAACGCTGTTTTGTGCTCCCTGCTCTGTTCTCAGCCGACTGTGATCAATAGACTTTCAGACTATACGAGTTGAGGGCAAAATCATCGATGCATTTCGTTAAAACAAACAAATTACACGCAATTAGTATTACAGTATATTGTCTCGAGTTTTGTGAATTATATTAAGTATTGAATTATTCGACCTTTTTTAGCTACATAATTATTAGACAACCAATCCGTAAAATGATTCTGTGCTCGATTGGTCCTCCCTGAGGTGAACTCAAGCTCCTCAACACATTTTTATTTAACCGTCAATCAAAATTATATATTTCTGTTATATATTTTCGATCCTACGTTTAATAAAAACACTGTAAAATGCACAAATAAAATAAAAATGTGCAGAATAAAGACAGGGTTTGTGATGTGCGCATGCGTACAGCGGAGCCCTTGACCCTGATTCTTCTTCGCCTTGCACGCTGGGAGACACCAGTCACTTTTCTCCGTCATGGCGGCCCGTGTCCTGCAGCAGTGTGTCCGCTCGCTCGCCCGGCCTTCGCTGAGGCTTTGCTCCGGTAACCTGGCAGTCAGAGCCGCTGCTGCCCCGGCAGTATCCATTCACCGACCTCTCTCCTTCGCCGCAGACAGCCGGAGGACGCGGTGGCTCGGTCAGAGCCGGGTGAGTCTCCGGTAACATTGAACCGTCGTGGCCTAGCGCTTGCTGTGACCTACCTACGTCTTTCAAAACTGTTACGCTAACCTTGCCTGTATAAAGTTCATGGTGGCATCCAAGCAGTTTATTATTAGATTAGGGAAAACCTGCCATTCGTAAATCACCTCTGAAATCCATGAAAGGGCTTTTATTTTTGCTTACACAACAGGCATGTTTTGCTTGTTGGCTAGCTAGCTAGTTAGCAAAATTGGTGAGTTCATTGACACACGTTTGTATTGTTTCCTTTCTGTCACCTCAAGTCTGCAGTCATTTGGGTGCTCAGACTTAACCTAAGCGCCCTCAAACACTGTGAGGTTTATTCTTGTTCAGCGATAGATAATGATACTGCCAGCTAAGCAGGATGCATAGATTGTTAATTATAAGCATCATGCAGAAGTGTTCTGCTCTTGTGCATGATGTTATTACCTTAATTATTGTTTTTTTGCGTGTGGGAAGCATGATAACTACTCGTATGGTCATCTATGTTATTCGAGTCCTGTCTTAACTAAGGTCAGTTAAAATATAGATATATATATATATAACCTATATTTACATATCATATTACACGAGTTATAAACTCCACCCTACAGACACAGACCATAACGTATCATAAGCTTGTGAAAATAGAATAGTTTTAAATCTGCTATAATGTGGACGCATCTTAGTTTAGGTATAGTTAGAAAACCACCATCTGTTTACCTCAGTGGATTTGCTTTAAACGGCATAAGTCAAGTTTTGAAGTTGGTTCTGTTTTGCACTGGAACTTAATGAAGTTTAAGGAGCTGGAGCATTCCAGTTGTTTGTCTGTTTAACTCTGCAAGAGAGAGCATTACAGCAGTCTAGTTGAGATGATGCACACCATAAAACACTGATACAACACTATAAAAACTACTAAACATAATTTAAAAAATGGTGGATGCCCTTGTGTTGCTATGTGTTGCAAGATAGCATCTTGCCATATGTTTCTACACTGATTATCTGTCCATCCCACGTGCTGGAAGGCTCTTCCGGACTCTCCCGCATCATTATAATTGTGTGTAACACAGTCTTTGGGCTCAGCCTGTTTACAGTTTGTGCTTGTAGCATTTTCAGATTTGAGAAGTGAGCACAGGCAGCTTCAGGCTGATTTGTGGGCCGTGTGCTCACAGCCTGTCATCTGTATCTGTCCCCACCCTACATCCACCTCACCACCTCTGCTCCTGACCCTCTCTTCTCCCTCCTGCTTAGGTCTCCTCGGTGGGTGTCTTTTGCCGACAGTATGGAGACCTGCCCCCCCTCACCTTAGAGACCATCAAAGACCGTGTCATGTATGTGCTCAAGCTCTACGACAAGATCAACCCAGAAAAGGTAAGAGCGAGCACTGATTTAGCCTGTCAATCATACATTGTTCACTTTTACTTTTAACAATGAATGAGAACTGTGGAACTGTGAAATATGATGCGTCTTCTGTTATGAAGCAGCTCACATGTGGTAGTGTTTTGTTGCCATTGCATTCTTTGAATGTCAGTGATTCTCAATGGATTTATGAGACTTAAAATGAGACTTGTATTTAATTGGAGGTGACCTGAAAAACAAGTGTCTGAATGATATTTTGTCGGTCCTACGTTTTGTCAGAGGTCATGTTAACATGCACACACTCCACCTGCTGGACCTTCATAAACACTGATTTGTACATGAGATATTGAGGTGCATGTCGGAGGCTGAAACAGTAAAAACTGCTAAATATTTGTCAGTGACTGTGAAAAAAGACCTTTGTAATGTTAACGATGATTTCTGCTCCGCAGCTGCAGACATCCTCCCACTTCATGAAAGATCTGGGTCTGGACAGCTTGGACCAAGTGGAGATCATCATGGCCATGGAGGATGAGTTTGGTGAGTGCATTGACGGAATGCCGACCTGCCTGTGTAGCAGCTGGTCCGTCAAGATTGCCCATTGAAAAATTACAAATTGAAGGCTTAAGCATGAGCTCTTTAGGCATTGCTCAGATTTTGGGATGCTGCACAGAGAAATACAGGGGTGATGGAATTTATGTAGAAAAAACTGCATTATAAAATTAAAAATTAGGCAGGAGTGAGAGGAAATCTGCTTTAGTACAACAACACAGAGCTGACAATGCTAACCATGTCAATGGTTTCTTACTTAACTTTGCCTGAGTTCATAAAAACAGGTCTGCTGTCAGCTTCATGACAGTGGTTTGTTTGGTTTAAAGACGTATAATAATTTTAGAATTTAGGAATATATGATCCTTATGCGAACAATTCAAAATCACCAAATTTTGAGATACATGGGTTTCATTTGACAACGACAAGCTGACAACAACAGTGCAACACAACTTTACAGTGCCAGCTGATAAATCAACTTGAGGAGAATATGTAATCACATTTACTGTGGCATCAGAATGGTTGGCTGGTTTGTCTGTGTGATGATCTTTAGACCAGAAATACTTATTACTATACTATTAAGTACTATGTGCATATCAGCAGCTGATGTTGATGGTCTTTGTGGCGCATTCAAGTACATTTTTAAGTGTAGTGTGTTTTATTCTTCAGGTTTTGAGATCCCAGATGCAGAAGCAGAGAAGTTGATGACTCCTGAGGAGATTGTACAATACATCGCAGACAAGAAGGATGTTTATGAATAATCTGTTCTATAGCTTACTACAGAGGTAAGTCTCTCAGTCAGACGTTTGACTTTTTTTTCTTTTCTTTCTTACATCGCACACGTGCCCTCTGATGTTGTGTCATTGTTCCTCAGAAATAATTTCTTACATTTGTTTTTCACCCAGAGAGGTTGATCCCAGCGTGACTCCCACAGGAAGTTCTTGTGAAGCAGATGGGCGCCAAATCAAATCCCACCCCCCCGTCAGCTCTTCTGTCAATTATGGCACCGTGCTGCCGTGTCTTGTGTTTAACTGTATTTAAATGAACATGTGCTTTTGGAGCTCGGAGAAAAACAAAATATTAAACAAGGTTATATCACAGTTTGGATTCTTTTTTTTCTTCTTCTTCAGCTCCACCCTATGGTTCCGATGTATAATTTCTCATGAATAGATCAATAAAGACACATGCTGTATATTTTTGTGAAAGTGTGATATTTGGAATCTCCCTGTTGTCAGGTTTAAGGAGCATGAACATACAGTATTATATAGCTGTTAGGTGAAATGTCAGAATTCATCAGTTTGACATGGCAGCCATGAAGCTGAGTTATAACCAAATCTATTTATGCCCAAGGGTCACAAAATCCTCTGAATGCTAAAAGAACCCATCAGACATTTTTTAGGTTGCTGTTTATTAACAACCAATCTGAGTATAGCTACATACTGATCCAAAACAATTGGATCCACAGCTTTTTTAATTTATGCAAATTATTTAAATTCCAATTTCCCAAAGTTTCCACTGATCTGGAGTTGTAGTCTCTCATAGAGATGTGCAGTGTGTGCACTACAGAATGAACGGATTCAGTGTAATTTTAAGATGGGGATAGTTGTGCTAAAACAATAACACCAGTGATCTGATACGTGGGGCAAAGTAGTACATCTATTCAAGTACATTAGAACAATTTTGAGGTAGGCTACTTCTACTTTACTGAAGAGTCTATATTTTATGTTGCTGTATGATTGTACTCTGTTATGTTTGAGGGAAAATTATGCTTCTTACTCATTTGTTAATTTTAATTACTTTGCAGATTTAGATTAATAATGCAACATGCAATCAACAAATTAATTCTGATGTATTAGCCTATAGGTTAAGATAAGACAACTGTAGGTTTGCATATGGACAGTAGGGACATGTTCCTACCAATATCTGAGTGAACTAGTTCGCACTGTTAGAGTGAAACCATATTAGATCATTCCAGTATGCCCTCCAATAGCATACATCTCCAAGACAACTGAGTTAGGCATGCTAGCATTTGATTGACTTAATATAGTAAGGCATTAAGTAAAAACGGTCAGTGACATCTTTAAGACTTTTTATGCCTTACTATACTATGACATTTTATTCCTTATTGTACTATGATATTTTTATGCCTTTTTTAAAAAAATTACTTTTATTGGTTTTTATGCCTTACTATACTATGACTGTTTTATGCCTTATTATACTATGACATTTTTAGGCCTTATTATACTATGACATTTTTATGTCTTATTATACTATGACATTTTTATGCCTTATTATACTATGACATTTTTATGACTTACTATACTATGACATTTTTATGCCTTATTATACCATGACATATTTATGCCTTCCTATACCATGACATTTTTATGCCATATTATACTATGACATTTTTATGTCATATTATACTATGACATTTTTAGGCCTTATTATACTATGACATTTTTATGCCTTATTATACTATGACATTTTTATGACTTACTATACCATGACATATTTATGCCTTCCTATACCATGACATTTTTATGCCATATTATACTATGACATTTTTATGCCTTATTATACTATGACATTTTTATGCCTTACTATACCATGACATTTTTATGCCATATTATACTATGCCATTTTTATGCCTTATTATATATACAATGACATTTTTATGACTTGCTATACCATGACATTTTTATGCCTTATTATACCATGACATTTTTAAGCCATATTATACTATGACAATTTATGCCTTATTATACTATGACATTTTTATGCCTTACTATACTATGACATTTTTATGCCTTATTATACTGACATTTTTATTACTTACTATACTATGACATTTTTATTACTTTTTATGCCTTACTATACTATGACATTTTTATTACTTTTTACGCCTTACTATACTGTGACATTTTTATGACTTTTTATACTACGACATTTTTAGGCCTTATTATACTATGACATTTTTAGGCCTTATTATACTATGACATTTTTATTACTTTTTATGCCTTACTATACCATGACATTTTTATTACTTTTTATACTATGACATTTTTATTACTTTTTATGCCTTACTATACTATGACATTTTTAGGCCTTTTTATACTATGATATTTTTATGCCTTATTATACTATGACATTTTTAGGCCTTATTATACTATGACATTTTTATTACTTTTTATGCCTTACTATACTATGACATTTTTATTACTTTTTATAATATGACATTTTTATGCCTTATTATAACATGACATTTTTATTACTTTTTATGCCTTACTATACTATGATATTTTTATGACTTTTTATACTATGACATTTTTAGGCCTTATTATACTATGACATTTTTATTACTTTTTATGCCTTACTATACTATGATATTTTTATTACTTTTTATACTATGACATTTTTAGGCCTTATTATACTATGACATTTTTATGCCTTCCTATACCATGACATTTTTATGCCATATTATACTATCAAATTTTTATGGCTTACTATACTATGACTTTTTTAGGCCTTATTATACTATGACATTTTTATTACTTTTTATGCCTTCCTATACCATGACATTTTTATGCCATATTATATTATGACATTTTTATGCCTTATTATACTATGACATTTCTTTTACTTTTTATACCTTACTATACTATGACATTTTTATGCCTTATTATACGATGACATTTTTATGCCTTATTATACAAGGACATTTTTAGGCCTTATTATACTATGACATTTTTATTACTTTTTATGCCTTACTATACTATGACATTTTTATGACTTATTATAACATGACATTTTTATTACTTTTCATGCCTTACTATACTATGATATTTTTATGACTTTTTATACTATGACATTTTTATGCCTTATTATACTATGACATTTTTATGCCTTATTATACTATGACATTTTTATGCTTTACTATACTATGACATTTTTAGGCCTTATTATACTATGCCATTTTTATGCCTTATTATATATACAATGACATTTTTATGACTTACTATACCATGACATTTTTATGCCTTATTATACCATGACATTTTTAAGCCATATTATACTATGACAATTTATGCCTTATTATACTATGACATTTTTATGCCTTACTATACTATGACATTTTTATGCCTTATTATACTGACATTTTTATGACTTACTATACTATGACATTTTTATGCCTTTTTTTTTTTTTAAATTACTTTTATTAGTTTTTATGCCTTACTATACTATGACTTTTTTATGACTTTTTAGGCCTTATTATACTATGACATTTTTATTACTTTTTATGCCTTATTATACTATGATATTTTTATGACTTTTTATACTATGACATTTTTATGCCTTATTATACCATGACATTTTTATTACTTTTTATGCCTTATTATACTATGACATTTTTATTTCTTTTTATACTGTGACATTTTTATGCCTTATTATACTATGACATTTTTATTACTTTTTATGCCTTACTATACTATGATATTTTTATGACTTTTTATACTATGACATTTTTAGGCCTTATTATACTATGACATTTTTATGCCTTACTATACCATGACATTTTTAGGCCTTATTATAATATGACATTCTTATGCCTTATTATACTATGACATTTTTATTACTTTTTATGCCTTACTATACATGACATTTTTATGACTTTTTATACTATGACATTTTTATTACTTTTTATGCCTTACTATACTATGACATTTTTAGGCCTTTTTATACTATGATATTTTTATGCCTTATTATACTATGACATTTATAGGCCTTTTTATACTATGACATTTTTATGCCTTCCTTTACCATGACATTTTTATGCCATATTATAATATGACATTTTTAGGCCTCATTATACTATGACATTTTTATTACTTTTTATGCCTTCCTATACCATGACATTTTTATGCCATATTATATCTTTTTTTGACATTTTTGCCT
>NW_019525004.1:284509-320098 GCF_002814215.2 Seriola lalandi dorsalis | reverse complement strand
TCCCTGGAGAAGCTGAGGGGATGTTAAGCCCTTGAAATCTCTTCCCAAGGTTTCCAGCATTAAAGGTAGAGTAAGCAGTGCTGGAGAAAGACTGTTAACATTTGAACTCAGCAGCAAAACAAATACACCCCTCCCTTCAGTGCTCCTTCAGAAGCTCCGCCCCCCAAATTCATGGACGTGCCTTGCCAAAAGCAATGACAAAATAGTGGAATCTAGAGCCAGAGAAGTCTACTGTGTTAGCACACTTGTGTTTTCACGTCTTCATGGCTATAAAACCCTTTGCACATTGCACAGACAAATAACAAAGATATAGAACAAACAAAAGGACAGCAAACTGTGGCTACATTCACTGCTGCAAAGCCAACATGTATTACATTCGGCTTACTTTCCAGTATGAAAACTTTCCAGTATGAAACTGGAAAGTAAGCAAATGTGATACTGGGACCTGCCAGGTCCCTCCACAGAAAGATGTATCATGCTCTTTGGAGCCAGTTTGTTGGGATGAACCTCCAAAGAACTCCTGGACTGATGTTGAGAAGGAAAAGCATAGGATCCCCCCGCCTCTCTTTGACCCAACCAGCAATGAGGATACCCTGCCTCTCTCCAACTCCTTTGCACTGCTAGCTGAGCTCGTTGATGGCCTGGCCCTAGACAGCAGACCCACCTTGCAGGACTGAAGCTACGCCACAGATGAGGAAAAAAAATTTAGTACCCTGTTCCAACTCTGGGAGCTCCCGTTCAGCATCTCCAGAGGGTAGGTGCCCTGTAGTCATCACTGAGAATGGTGTTACAAAGAATGCAGTCCCCAGCCAAAACTCTAGACATGGTTGGACTTATCCCACTTATCTGTTACTGTCCTCCACCTAACTGCCCATACTATTATCGTGCATTTGAGGACAACTGATATTAGACTTAAGCAGTCAATTAAGCTCCAACAAGACTTTGAGACACTAACCGATTCTATTGAGAGCCTTGGAAATTGTATTTTGTATTCTATCAGGCCCAAATCCCTCTCAGAAGAAAGGTTCTCTTTAGTCCTCTCTTTAGTGCTCACCAATTGTTATTGAACTTTTGTATTGCTACTGGAATTGGGTCTGTTAATAATTTTGACTATTTCTGGACCCAAGCAAGAGATATAACCTTCTTCCAAACCACAGGGGCACCAGACTGCTGACCAAAAACATCATCCTCCATTCGCAGAGCCCATGATGTCCTGCGAGGATAGGTGGTGCCAGTAATATCCGCCGGTCCAGTGATCCACAGAATGCTTCCCGATCCCATCCCATTGTGTCTATTGAAGTTGTTGAAAGTAGGCGATCCCACTTTAATGCACATACATACATACACATACACGCTACAGGCCTGAATGAGACACTATCTTAAAACTTGCTTTTCTAAATGTGAGATCTTTAACTGAAAAGGCTGTGCTGGTTTGGCCTAATTACACATCATAAGCTGGGCTTACTATTTTTAACTAAAACTTAGTTGGACTCTAGTGGTACTTTTACAGTAACATAGACATCACCACCTACTTTTACCTTTATGAATGGTAAGTGTATGGTTTTTATATCTGGCAGGAGAGGCAGAGGTGGAGCAGCACTTTTCTCCAATATGTTTTATGCAGACATAAAACAGAGTGAGTGGTGAGTTCACCTCATTTGAGTATATTTCACTTACACTGAAATATTATTAGTCATAGTCTATTGACCCCCAAAAACAACCAGCAATTTTATCGATGGGTCTAATGATCAATTGTCCCAAATTTCCTTAGATTTTTATCTTATTTTCATTTCTGTTTATTTTAATATTGACAACAACCTGCCAGAGTCCTACGGTTTTTTGCAGCATATAACTGGATCCAATCATAACCAGGGCCATACTTTATAACTTCCGTGGTAGCTCATGCTGTGTGCAGGACAATGTGCTTCCATCAGGAATGAAATGTGCTATATAAATAAAACTTTGCTTACTTACCAGTCTACAGAAAGTGTTTCGAGTTCAGTGTCAAACTTCAGTCCTTTACCAATGGAAAGTTGTCTCCATTGATGGAAATCAACCCTCTTGTTCTTCTTCTATTTCTATCACCTTTTTTCTTCCATGTTTTCTTCTACTGAAGTTAGCGTGCTAGCTAGCTAGCCCAGCCTGGTCGTAGAGTCCAGTCTGCCCTGAAGAAGTAGCACGGCTCAGAGTGTGCGTTAAACCTCCACTTGGAAACGCAGCGATGGCGCTCTTGACTGGCAGGTAACCAGCTGTTAATGCTTATGTTGGCTCTGTAGTAACAGCAAAACTTATAAGTAGCTCCTTTAAAGCAGCTTAGATTGTTTTTCTGGAAATGTGAATTAATCTTAGAAACATATATCATGTTTTAAATATCATTCTGAAAATATACATTTATATCCATCCATGCAATTCTTCATGTCCAGGACATGATTATTAGTTTCCTCCATAGGAAAATTCTCCACTATCACCAGACTGTCAGTATGGTCTCCCAGTAGGAAGCAATGAAATGAGTGGTGGATGTGTCGCTCCACGATTGTCAACAGCCTTACACATCCCCCTGAAATGTATGATTAATCCCACACACATCCAGGTGTGCATCTGGCCTTGAAAATGCCAGACATTACTGCACTTTCACTCAATAAAAAAAGCACATGTACCAGCACAAGCATCTCAAAACAGTTTTTGAGAAAAGAACACTTGAGTAAGTAGATACAATTATCCCTGTCTTTGAAGTCATAAGGTTTAGGTTTGGTGCAGGTATGGGATAATGCCAGGCATGTAGTGCTGTTTACAGTTCAGTTTAAGGATTTTTTATGATACGACTAATGTGTATGTGTAAGTGTAGGCAGTGTTGAGTTGTCTGTGTGCTTGTGTGTCAGGTACAGTTCAGCTAAAAGTGAAGTGTGAGTGGGTGGTTGTCATCACAGCCATATGGGGGGTCACACAGAGAAACTAGAACATGTCTTTTGTGCACAGTGGAGACAGATCACCCACTTTTTTTTGGTTGCGTAATGCTCCCAACCACGCAGAGTCAAGATGGTCAAGTTACAGTCCAGTCGTGTCAACTGCAGCTACTACAGTTAGGCTACAGTAGCAGAGATAGCATCTTAAATGGATTTTATTAGAAAAAAAGAAAAAAAAAACTTTGCAGATACAGTAACTTTGGAAAAGAAATTTAGTCTAGCTCATAAACTATTGAGTGTTTACAATATAATTCCACCTTTGGTAAAAAAAAAAAAAAAAATGTATTATATGACTTTCTGATGTTGTAAGATTAGCTTTCTACTGGACTTCAAAAACGTAAAATGACATATTGATTTGCAAAATCCCGAACACACCTATGCAATCCCTCACTCAAACACACAAAAAACTGATGATTATATGAGCTGATGCAAAGAGGTGAAATTTTGGACAAGATTCAAATCCGTCATCACCACTATCTAATACGTTGCTTTCAGGGTACAAGATGGAGAGATGTCTGTTAAATGGATGACTGTCCACTACAGCATGCATATGAACAAAGGCAGTGACATCTTTGCTTGCCTTTGAGAGATGTGACCTTGGGAAGCCCATGCTGTATACACAACACACAAGTTAGCACATGTTCACAAACACAGATACAGCAGACACAAACACACAAGAGAACATACACACCAATGCCCCAGCGCAAACAAAATCCACACACAGTTGCGCTTACACACATGCCACACACTGTTTACGCCCTCACATATTCAGGTTCCCACCCACGCTCGCCCACACCCACACATTAGTACTCACACAACTGCACAAGCTAGCTCTCTCACTTTATTTCATAAAGCAGTTGGCTGAACATCTATAAATAGGCTGTAGGGCACTGCACAACCTCAATTTGCCACCCCCATACACTCCTATAGCAATTATCCCAAGGTTTATTTCGGTTAAGCAGTCAAGCAAGGGGAATAAACGACTCAGCCCATTCAGCAGTGGTTAATAGGAATGAGAATACTTAATAGCAGCCAGCAATCAATCAGATCAAACGGGAATGAGTAAAATAAGCTAATTTGTTCATTTCACATGATTTGAGAATAGCTTATTTGTTGAATTGTGCCAAATTTAGCAAATCTTTTGATAATCTTATCTCATGTTAATGTGCTTCTTTCAGGATTTTCGGTGTCACACATTTTGAGGTCTTCCCCTGCATTACCCTCCTGCTGAGACCGAGGCAAAAGTCCATGTTACAGTTATGATCTCGACCATTTTAGAGGTTCGACCAGGCAGTGCATGCATGAACACTCTCTTGCTAAGCGTACCTGACACCTGGAGTATACAGAGAGTACAAAATAACTAAGTACAATGCTCGTCATTTTAAATCCTGTCCATTTAAGACAATTTCATTTGTTTGTAGTCAAAGCCTAAGAGAAATGAAGCCAATTAGTTTGAAAAACGTTTTAAAAGTAAAGTTATTGAAATGTAACAAAAGTCCATAAGCCCATAAGTAAGAACAGACAGCAACTAGAGTCAGCACAGCTTTTATAAGAGAGATTCCATTCTTTTTTTGCTTTTGAAATATTTTGTTTCTCCACTTTTGTTTTTGATGACAGCTTTGTTTCTTTCTCCTGGGCATGGATGACCAGTCTTGCTCAAATCTGTGCAGAGATGTTACATTCTCCACAGATGATTCTTTTCGGTCTTTGCTGGAGGAGCTTTGTTGCTCTACCGTGCAATTTTGAAATACTCTAAAGGTGTTTTATTGGATTCAACTCAGGGGAATTACTGACCAGGTCATAGTTTTCACTTGTTTTCTTCTTTAAAATCTCTTGTGTGTTTTTTCCCCCATGTGTTTGGGATCGCTGCAGTGTTGAAAATTCCTCTCCTGCCAAGCTTGTTGAGACTGAGAGTCATCTTTTCAGTAAGTATTTGGGTATACACACTTCATCTCATGTCATTTCCTCTACACATTTTTCACTGATGCAGCCTCATACCAGCACATTCCCACCTCCATGTTTCACAGTCAGCACTGTGCAGTCTCTGCGGTAGTCCTGGCCAGGTCCACGCTCAACATGCTGGACCCAGTCTGATCCAAACAAATTTATTCAGGTTTCATCTGACCAAAAACCGTGCTGCCAATATTCATCAGGAAATCTTTCATGTTCTTTGGCAAAGTTTAATTTTTGCAGTTTTGTTCCATTTTGTGAGCAATGGCTTCCTTCTTGGATGCTGTCCATAGAGGTTGACTTCATACACTGTCCTTCGCACTGTCTGATCAGTCACTGAAATACCAATTTCCGCAGACAATCTTTGTGCCAAGGCAGAAGCCCTTACCCGTCTGTTTTTCAGTCCAAGACTGTGTAATTTGGTGAATTGTGCATGGTGATGTTTTTCAAAGATGGGCATAGCACCTTCTGTTATTGGTAGTATGGCTCTTCCTGTACCTCCTAACAACTGCTGCATCAACACATTTTCACTTCCAACTCGTATACGGAGTCTTCGTTAGGAACCCTTTGGCGTCACTTTTAAGGTTATGGGTGTCCTTTCAGCGTAATTTTCCAGCATTCAGAAACAACATATTTTATATTTATTAAGTGCAGCTGACTCACCAGGAGGGTGGATGGCGGGCGCACAGGGGACATGACTGTTACGCCGATAACACACTGGCTGCGTTGCGTGTGCATGCCGGCTGTGTCGCTGCTACTGCCAGCTCTATCTGTCGACATAAAGCTTGCAGGCTACTCGAATGTTGGACTTCTTTTCATTATAAATTAATTTCGGATTTATTTTAGACAGAAAAAGCTGTGATATATTCCCAGCTTCACACCAGAGACTGGGGTTTGCATCCAGAGTCCTGTCTGTGTTTAGGATTAGGCAACAAAGGCCATTTGGTTAAGGTTGGGGAAAGATTGTGGTGTGGTTTAACAGAGAATAAAATTTACTGTGACTTCAAAACATGATGCAGTCTCACCCCACATACATCAGCAGACAGCGGGTCACCTTTCAGCACGGCAGGCCTCTGTGCATTAAAGACGGACACCAAGGGGTCCCTGACCAAGCATCCATATCTGGCGACTTGGGAGTGAGAACAGGTTGCCTGCAACTGTGTTATTTGTTCACTAACCTACTGATGCCCTTACCCTCTCCTATCTCTGTGAAGTCTCTTAATCTGGTTGTTCAGGCGATTCCATACCATGTTGTGTTCGTCATGACTCAGACCAACACTGAGAGAAATCTGTGGTGTTCAGAGGTTATTTTGCAACCATGTTCGAACAATTAGCCTTAACTGGAAATCACATGTGAAAGAAGATTTTTTTTTTTTTTTTAAACAAAGCCCCAACTGCAGATCAGTCAGAGGAAATCATTTCACAGGCTGTTATAGGCAAAAAAAAAAAAAAGAAAAGAAAAGGCAGGGAAGGTCTAATTTTTTACAACCCATTTCACACATTGGTAATAAAAGAAAAAAGCAATTAATACATGTACAATTCTTCATATTCTTACACATAGAACCTTTAAAACTGACTTGAAATATAGTGAACCTATCCTCTAAGCCCTTCATTACACACTGATTGGTGATGTATGGCAGTGGCTGGCCTCTTTTGCAGCCAACAGGCAACAGTTCTCCCAGGACCAGAGCAACATATGTTCCCTCCTCCCATGCCAATTTAATTATAGGTGCTTTTTATTTGCTTGTGGCAATTATGAACCTCCTGCACAAGGACATCAGTTTCCTCTGGGGAATTTCTTCTCTTTTTTATGTGGACTTTTCACCACGTTACCAGACAAATAATGGAGAAAAAAAAAAGGTAATTTGGTTCATTATGACTGGTGCCAGGTCACACCCATTACTTATTTTACTGAGCGACATATTCCTTATATATTTCATATCCTATGTTCTGTCTTGTGCTTGTACAAGTAGCAGCTTTAGTATTAAAGGTTTACTTGCACAGCAAATACTCATAACAAGTGGTGAAAGACATTGTGTTGTGTTTGAGGGGGATAACAAAATCCGCAAAAGGGAGAACATTAGTTGCTGAGCTGTACCAGGTTGGAAATCTACAAGACAGCTGAACACCAGTAAAATCTAAGCCATGCGCCTGAATGTGAAATTGTCATGATTTTGTGATGACCAGCTGACTGCTCACCAGTCAAGTCCCTAAAACTGCTGGGAAGAAAGTGCTCTTCAAAGCTTCAAAAACTACTTTCGCAGAGGGAAACCACTGAACCCAAACTACTGCTGCGGTTGATATGCTCAGAGGCCAACGGTACAGACACATAGCTGTGAAGGCAGCTGCCAGGTGTGTATATGAGTGGAACCCTCTCCTTCCCTGCCACCGCTGCCACAGGTCATTGTGTTAAACGGAAAAGGTACACTTTGTGAACTTGGATGGTTAGAAAAAACTTAAAGTAATACTATGCAACAGTGATTCAACCTATAACCACTTTTGTCACCAGAGTATGGTCGGGTCTTCCACCTTAAAATTGCTCTGGTGTACATGAGGTGAGAGAGAGAGTGAAATTAGATTTACGAGACCCTTGACAAAGCATTGACTTAATGAAAAACATTACTCTAAGTAATTTCAGTAAGTTATTTTACCCTAACCATTTGATATTCATATGCTCTCTTTTAGTTGGAGAGATGCAGATTTGTTTTACAGGTCCCATAGTTTCTTATAATGTCCTTGGATACGTATCAGTAAATACCTATGGAATTTCCTTGAAAGGACTTTTAGTCTTTTAGTCAGCTAAATAAGCAAAAATAATAAAAAATGTCAGGTTTGTTCATGGCTCAGCATATAATTAAACATGGAGGAAGTTTCCAGATATACAGTACCCAAAGTTTGTGTATCCAACTTGACTGGAACTGTATATAATAAACCCAAATGGAATAGTTGATGGAAATTCTAATTCAAATGTCTCAGAACATTGTGTGTTTTTTTCTACAGTCTTTAAAATTACAAGGTTGTTTTTGCAAAAATGTTTCCTCAGCTACAGTAAATGCATGACAGAATATACATTCTATTACATTAAATACCTCCCTTTCTTTTTTTTATCATTTCTTTGAGGTACATCTTAAGGAAGAATGTTCAATGGTGATTATAAAGACTGATCATGCTACACTACTTTGCTACTGGAGACATCTTAGCCAGTAAAACACATTACTATCCCTCCCTTGGCACAGGTGATGTGTGCCGTATAGTCAAGGCTTAGCAGTTGTGCGAGCTGCATGGGACTCATTGAATGTGAAGATCTGGAGTCAGCACTTGAACTCACTCTGCCACAGGGAAGAGAAAGTGACTTGTATTGACGCTATTTTGAATCAGAAACACACACACAAAGAGGAAGGAAGAGCTAAAAAAGATAACGTGGGGAAGTTGGCGGGCACACTGGGAGCAAGAAAGAGAACAGAGAAGAGAGGAAGGGGGGAAAAGAGAGAGGATAGATGGGTCAGAGAGAAAGCCTGGGTATAAAGAAGAGAGGAGGAGGAGAAGAGAGAGAGAGAGTCTTTACTGAAAGGGAACATAAAGTGACAGAGCCGAACAGACATAGTGGCTTTGATATCCCCTCAGCTTCAGACTGACCTTCACCTGCTCCACATGAACCAAGCGGCGGAGACACAAGGTGGATGGACTGCTCCCTGAGCTGTCCTTTAACTCGTGCTCTAGTAACTGTAATAAAACAACGCTGTCGGGATGGTAAAGAGTGACAGAGGGAAAGGCTCCCGTGACCTGCAAATACAACCTGTTTAATGACCGTGAAGATATGCTGGGGTGAATCATATGTATAACCATAAAATTATACGGAGGTGTAGCACTGTGTTTATAGATGCTGAGCTTGTGTCACATATCTGATATTTCTTTATAGAGGAATTAACTGAAACATCTAAAGGATGATGCATATCATTATCCCTGTGATCTGTTTGGATTAAGCCATCTATTGAAGACATTAGCATTCTGTGCTGTGTGTAATCAATAATAGCTATCTATTTCTATCAATTATTCCTAAATTCTTATGCAATTGATAAATGTAATGTCACTTTCAAATGAGATTTAAAGCATGACACACACACACACACATAAATAAATGAACTGTTTCACAAATTTGACTCCATTTTTCAATATATACGAATGTATAGCAAACTATACAAAGCATATTCTACTGATAATCTCTCCGGAGAGTTTTTTCCCTACATCCCTGTAATGTGAACTCGGTTCTCCCGAGTCATACAGAGCGGCTTTACAGCTTCCCGTATATCCACTGATTTCTCTTCCTGAAATATTTATCATCTGGGTGAGAAGGGGTTAGGGTTGTGCCGCAGGGATCTGATCCACCTGTGGGGGAAAGGATTGTGCTGAAATAGCCAGACTCCACACTGCCTTTATCTTGAGACCCAAATCCATGAAGTGTGCGATCTGCTTCACCTTCAGTCAGAGAAATGAGAAAGTCGCCTCCAGGAGACACTTTTTGAGGTTTACAAACGACAAAGAGAGAATACAAAAAAGACTATTCATTAATACTGTATATTACTAAGATTAAATATTTTATGGTTACTATTTATGGTTGACTGCAGACTCTATTTTATCTTATCCAGCTCTGCTTACACCTGAGCCGGGCACGTAGTGTGTTTTTCTTCCTCTGGCCTTCTGAGCTGTAACAGAAAAGTAGTCTGGATTTACTGTAAATACATGGTGCAAGATACAAGATAAGTTACATCAGTGTTAGTTAGCTAATGGACCTGTTATTATCTGAGTAGCTTAGCATAAAGACTTTAAACAGGGTGAATTAGTTGGTGGCTCATTAATTAAAACAATAGGATGTAAAATGTCAATCTGTACAAAAAGCAGTGTTGAGGCCATTAAGGTCCTCTAATGGTTGCCTGGCAATGGGTCCAGGCCAAGAAATACTCCAGCGCATAAACAATCAAATGTAGTCATTTTACACTTTTTTTTTTTTTTAAAGAATTAAACAAAGAATATTCAGTGCAGCAAGCTGGTGGGCGGATTTTCTTACCTCTGAACGGAGCCGTTACAGCTGTTTACCCTTGTTTTCAATATTAAATGCCGAGTTCTGCTGTGCTGGTTCCAGCTATAGATTTATTGTACGACTATGAGAGTGGTATCAAACTATTCTTTCAAAATAAAAGGAAAAGAGAACAGAGAAGAAAAACTGAGCACAGCAATGTCACCATGGGCAGCTTTCTCCGAGTGGCAGTAGGGTTTAGTCATTAAAACACAACATAACATTTGCATATTTTTTTTTTTACAAATACATATACATTTTAGTTTAGATTCAGTATTCAGATTTAGTTTCAGATTTACCATTTGAAATGCTGCAACATTTAAATTAGTATTTCATATTCATTTTTCAATATTCTTTTAAAAAGTTGACAGCTCTCGGTGAAGTAGGTTATAATTTAAGCATTACATTTGGCATCCAATACTTTTAAGCCTATGAAAACATGGAAGTGCTGGATGAATTACCCACACTCACTTTATTATCAGAGTGTAGTAACCCTGATACCCAGTCACAGACCACAGCAGAAAGTTTTAATGAGCACAGAGCAGTCACAGGTTTCCTGGGCCTACGTTGGGCCATGCCATAAAGATAATGGGTGGGTGTGCGCAGGTATTAAATTAAGGCGAATACAGACATAGGAGGAGGAAAATTTTGTTAAAGTCAGTTCTACAAAAGGTGCATTGAATATAAAGTGGCTTGTTTGCTTTTGCATTGGCTAATTAAGACTTGGAATGGGGAGAGAGAGAGAAAAAAAACGAGAGAGAGAGGGAGAGTTATGTCTGTTTCCATTTCGAATTTATCTGCAGGACAGAAATTACAGTTGACTCCTCCACTCTAGTGGGAAAGCAAACCGATGTGAAGGAGAAAAAACAACAGCAGCGAAGCTTTGAAACTCTGATGCAGTTCTCTTCATTAATCGCACACAACACATTGACTCTTCATTCCCTTTGAACCCTCACACCCTTTGAGCTTTCTCTGATTAATGTTGTTTATCAGACAGATGGCTGATCATACCTGACAGTTATAATCACAACCCTCTATTATATGGCCACTGTTAATAGATCTGCTTAGGTGTTTGCATATGTGTTTTTTCTCATGTTTACCAGCTTCTTCTTCGCACCACCAGAGACAGTCCTTGGAGCTGTATGTTGCTCCGCGTAGATGGTCTCTCCTCTTCGGTACATTCTGTCTTTAAAAATGCCTTGTGATCGTCAGTGTGAGTGAATAGCTGTTTGAATAGTGTTTTCTCTGCTTATCAACTACTTACCCATCTCTGTGGAAGAATGTTCATGAGAATGAACAAGGTAAAAGCTATGGCTTTCAGCTGCAGCGTTTTGCAACCTGACCTCAGAAAACGGAGCTCACTGTGAGTCACAAACTCGTTTAAAAAGGTCCTTAATAGAGAAGGTAAATCTATTGAAGCAGAAATATGTACAGGCAGGACCAATGAAAAAAAAGTTTTCAATTCAACAGATGATTTACTTGGCCTCTGAACTTGCACTAAATAACATTATATCTTCCCTGAAATATAAATCATTTCAGTTATCTTTAATCTCCCTGGCGGATATTAGTTACGAGAAGTCACTTTTCCACATTTGCATGTCTTCTTAATAGCCTGTTAATGAAGATACATGCAGAATCCTTTTGCTTAATAAGACACATGTCAGGTTTTTCTTGCCTGCGGAAGGAGCACTAAAACTCAGGCACAAGCTGAGGCTAAGTCTTAAAACTGTGACAAGCCACGCTAAAGGAGGGGGGGTTGCCACAGGCAAAGGTAAAGCGGGAGAAACATAAGAATGGAGGAAAAGAGGAAAGGGAGACGTAGGGGTGTCAAGACAGAATTACTCCTCATTACACTGCTGCAAGAAGCTACTAAATCAAATGCCACTGCAGCCTTTCTCCAACTTTCCCCCATCATCAGTCAAAAACCCTCCCCGTAAAACATGCTTTGTGTTCTGGCGCACGACTGCCTCCAGACCTGTAATAATAGAAACATGTCCCAGTGCACTATGTTCGACAAGGTCGCCTCCTGTGTCTCCCATCTGAGTTGTGTTGTCCTGTGGGTTTGCGGCCAAACAACGTGGGGGAAGTGGAGGGTGGGGTGTCTTTTTCATGGTCAACAGAAGGTCGATTGATGGTATTGATGCCTGATTTTCCAAAGTCACCCAAGTGTTGTGTGGAGGTTTGATGCCTGGCTGGTCCACTCACACACACGCCATCAGCTGTGCAGGTGATGTCCTGCCACCATCTTTTCACAAATGGCATGTTGCAGCACCTTGACATTGTCGTGGTCGCGGGGTGAAAAACGATGTCGCACTTCATTAGGTCCCTGCTGGTGGAGAGCTGCTCGTCCCATTAGACGCCGCGGCGTGTCGCACCATGTTACTGCAAGCCCCATTGCCATTTATTTCACAATCGGCCAGATGAAACGGCTGATATTAACAATCTGTTCCTTGATGTGTTTCTCTCTCTCTCTCTCTCTCTCACTCGTTCTCTCTCCCTGCTCTTGCCCAGACATTTTTCTCTCCCTCTCTTTGCCACTCTTTCTCTCTCTCTCTCTCTGCCCCCTCCTCTGGCTGGAAACTCCTGGCATTAGCCTAGACAAAATTTTAAAAATCATTTGTTATGTTGGGTCACGTTTCAGGACACAATAAATGGGGGAAATCGTGTGGACAGGTAATTTGAATCATCAGCTCCATTTGTTATTTACAATTGTCAATTAATGCCGCCCTGAACAGCCCTTGTGTCAGCTCTCTCCCTGCCAGTTGCCAATTACTCTTCAGCCCACCTTGCTGACCTCCTGGCAGGGAGAGAGGATGGGGAATGAGACGAGCACAATCCCTCTGAGACGCGAAACATCCCAGCCATCTGCCGCCCGCATTCATGCCTCCACAACCGCGAGAGAAAGGGAGAAAGAGTGTGAGAGTTACAAAGAGAGAGTGAAAGAGGGGACAGAGAACAGAAGAGAAAAAAAATGAAATGAAAGCAGACCAAGGATAAAATGATAAAAGAAAGGGGGACAAGCCAAATGACCTGATTTTTAGGGGACAGTTTTGACCTTTTGTCAGTTCGACTCAGTATAGAGTTTCTGACTGGAGTCAAAATAATAATAGCAGTCTATTCTATTTCATTCTGCTTCATCCTTCCCTCTCTTTATGGCTGGCTCGCATGCATGTGCTAAGTACATGTGCTGGTGGGTTTATAATGAGTCAGCTCTGTCATGATGCTGAACCTGATCCACTGGCTCAGATATTCTTCAAAAACACATGGGTAACATCTTGTGCTGCAGCTACTGCCAAAATTGTACAACTTTTTTTTTTCTTCATTAACCATATGAATAAAATAAATGAAAGCATTTCTTACAGTACATCCCTGCCAAATCAGCTGTGACTATATATTCCATTGTGAGTAATAAAATAGGAGTTTATTACTGCATGCTATAATGATGGGTTTGATATAGGAAGATCTGGAATGTTTTCTGTTTTGATTTTTTTTCCCTTTAACATGTGCATGTCTCCTGAAAAATAAAAATGTGAAAGACGCACTCTCAGTATGGTTAATGTTCGCAATAAATTTCACATTATATATACATTTGTATTTGTAGTCGATATAATAAACACATTGCATTTTATCGAAACTATTTTTACTGCAATAACATAATGTTTAAGATTTATGTATGCATTTAACATTTCCATACATTTTGGATTACACATTTTAACATAAAAAAAAACGAATAAACTTAATGTGGTGCATATTTGTCAGGTTTATGTAATCGTACTAATAAAGCCAGTGTGTTTAATATGATTAATAGCCAGGTTTATGCAATATAAACTTGTTTATTGTGTAAACACCCATTTTAAAGGAGTTAGAAACCATGCACAGCCTTTTAGTCATTTGAATTTTGACTTCCTGTGAAGAGTGTTGAGACTCAAAACTAATACTAGCAGATCTTTTTGACTTAAAACTTCCTGAGGGGATTAAGGCCCCTTCCTCTTACATTTTACCAGTCTGCCCTTATTGAGTGTCATTTTCCGCCCAAAGAAAGAGAAACAAGGAAGAAGTGCGAGGGCTGACCTTATGGGATGTGGAATTGCAATTTGCCACAGCGGGCACCTCGACACATACAAATGACGAAGGGAACTAAAATTCCAATCCCTTAGAGTTCCCTAGCTGGAGGGTATTGCTTTGTAAAAGGAACATGACATAACCAACCTTGCAAATGTGTCTGATGGCTTTGTTATGGAGGGACTGAGCAGGGACATGTGGAGGAGTGATATTCACTATTGTAAAGGCAGAGAGCTGCTCAGCCTTTATTAGACCACTCAAGTTTTTGGACAAAAAAAACAAAAAAAAAAACAAGTCACTTGAGGCTTCAACAGGTCTTTATGATAGGATGTTCATTCAGATCTTCTTTCATGACAACAAAGACAAATCAAGCAGGTAACCAGATGTTTGGGTGTTGTCTGTAGGCCATCGGCTGTCAACAACAAATTTAGCTTCAGCGACGAGCCGGTGTGTCACTTGAGGCTTTAAAAGTGAAGACAGGAAGAAACAAGGAAAAGAAACAACAACCATGAAACGCATGACAGACATTTGCCATATGACTGGCATAGTTTTGATATATAACACAAGTGTTGCCAACTGAAACTGGCACGGCAATAATTGAAATAATAATCTACTGCTGATGTTTTTAAGTTGAAACTAATTTAATTCCAGATAAAAAATAAGACTAACCTAAAACAGTCGAACATCACTAAATCAAAATTCTTTTCCCCTTGTTTTTTCGCTTGTATGCTAAAAAGCAGGCAGAGATCTTAGCGTGGGTAAAGTGGAGAGAATGTGTCAATGCACCAGAGGGGGAGTGTGTCTAATGCTCCACTTAAGCAAACTAAGTGGCCTCCTGTTCTTGGTTCCTCGCAAGAAGCAAATATTGGAGTAAGCAGACAAAGTGTCATGACATCGCAGATGAAGCAATGCCACTCTGGGGCTTCTTTAATAGTTTATGGCAAGGTAATGCAGATGTCCACCAGACACCTTGTAGCTTTTCTTTTTTTTTTCTTTTTTTTTAATGAGTTAAACTATCACTGGAGATACGGTACCTGCTCGAAGTGCAACTGTGTAAATCTCAAAATGACACAGGTCACAAGTGTGATTTTGCCGTCATACACGGCATTAAAAGAACTTATTTATGACTGATCGATGAATGATATTTGTATTTGATATTTCTTAGTTATTGTAGATGTTGGTGGGGGGTTGAGGTCGCCAGTGTGTGTGCACTTGTCTGAAGTGCTGAATAACAACTGCTGGACTTCCTTTGATTCCTTTGACTAGCCGCCATGGCCAAACATTACAGTGTCTAACCTGTCAATGACATACCACGGATTGCTATTGATTGGCACAGTTATTGCTACGGGCTAAATTCATTACAACATCGACCAAGGTTGCCTGAGACGGGCACAGAGGTTGAAGCTTCTCAAAGCACTGGAAAGGTTAAAAAAAAAAAGGAGAAAAATAATAATTAAATAAGCACTTTCAAAGCTCTATGAAGGAACCGTGAAGGCAGGAAGTCTTGCTGATTTTGTCAAAATCATTTTGCCTTCAAGTAAAAAAAGAAAAGAAAAAAGTTCTGTCTCTGCAGGTCAAAGGTGGGACAGAATTATCATTCATTTCTCCTTTTTAGATATCATTTGATACTTGCTCCTTTAAATACAGGCTTACAAACTGAACCCAGCCAAGGTTGTGCTGGATGAACGGTCAGAAAATAAAATCCTTAATTTTTTCTTTAGAGAGAATTACAGTGCAGTGTTTCAAAAATGTTTTTGTGGTTAATTATAGTTCATTGATTCACAAACTGTATATTCACTGCTCAGCCTTGTTACTTGATAAGTTGGCGTGGGTGAGAAATATGTATGCAGACATGAGACTGAAGTTTGTGTTGGGGGGGGGGTGAGATATTTATCTTAATTCTATAATCTATAATCTAATATACTAAAAGATGCCAAAGATGTTTATGTCAATCCACCTCAATGCATAATTAAAAGAAAATACATATTTTTAATGTTATGTTTGTTTGAAAAAATATGCGGCTATAGAAGATGTGTGATGTAAAAGCTGTATAAAGTATACAGCAGAGAAAATGAGGGAGTGTTTCATTGAGCTCTCTTGTCCGTCCTCATGCAGAGCACCACTTCACAAAAACATACGGTGCACCTAATATACACCTAAGAATAAAACCCTCATCTCTGTATTTTTACATGCAGAACATACCGTGCCCCCCCCCCCCTCATTGATCCCATTTTAATTTCACCATGCTATGTTGATTCTGTCAATGGAGTAATGTGGCCAAACAGTTTGACAAATGAAAACAGAGACACAGCCATCTCTATGCCTAATCTGCTACTTTATATTGATAGATATAAACCCTCTCCTGGACTTCATTTGTTCTTCTACCCATTAATCCACAGCTAGGCATTCTCCATCCAGGGGCTTAGTAGCTCTCTATTCTTTCCTTCCTAGTTGGAGATTGGGAACACCATAGGGGGCCGGAAGATCCTGCAGAATACCAATTGGCCACACCGGGGGGGAGTAGGATGAGGGATCTCGATTATAGATTTCGCTTGAATCATTCTTTTTTTTTTCCCTTTCACCTCCTCCTCCTCTCATCCACAGACCTGGAGAGGGCTGAAGTAGAAAGGGGAGAAGTGGACTTGCATTATTGCGGAAGTAACAGCATCATCATGCTGCTGTTTACTGATCTTAAATAGCAAGCCTCTTGACGGGGTCTGAAGTTTTTCTCTGTGGTTTACAAATTACGATCCTGACACCAAAAGTGCAGGCACAGGAAGGAGTGAATTGCTTTTCGAAGAAGATTTCACTCTGTTCTATACTATGATTGGCCGTGTAGGTACAAGGTATGTCAGCAGAGATGAGAGAGAAGCGAAAAGGAGGAGGCGAAGAGGGATTGGAATAGCTTCATTCATCATAAGGTTGCCTGCGATTCCTCCCGCCTCTGTGATTCCGCATGATCTGGGAGGATTTAGTTTGAGGTCTAAAGCCCTTTGAGACAAAACTGTACAAATTGAGTTTGATAGTTACCGACTCTTATATTCTGCCATAAATCTAGTCTTTGCAATTGAAACTCATACATCTGTATTGACTTTGGCTGTATTTGTACTGTAGTTTTAAAACAGCAGCCTTTTTCATTCTCTTACATCTCTCCCTTAACCTTCTCTGTATGTTTTTTTTTTTCTGTTGCAGACAATGAAGATAAATGAAAAAAGGGAATTAGCTTTTCACACCACTGGAATGCAGATAAGCCATAGTCTACAGCACACCTGTAGCATCACTGAAAACCATAAATATAAGCCTAAGGCAGGTCTCGCTTAAAGTCGGACATCATAGGGTTGAATGGGTGTCTGATAAATTGCTTTAAAAAACAGCAGCCTCTCTCTCGCTCTTGCTTTGCATGTGATATTCCCTTGTGAACAATACATTCCCTCCAGTATAACTTAATCAGCATCTTATTAATATTTTCAACTTGACAAACTTCAGTTCAGTTCATGGTTTACAGTGCTCCGAGAACGCTGGTCTTATTTTAAATGCACACCACACGTATACAGTGAAGGATATATTTAGAATCTTTTGATATTTGCCAGCACATCTGAAGAAAATTCTGACTTCATCCCAGGCTTCCACTTCAAGGAGAAAAAAAAGCAAAAAAAAAAAAAAAAAAAGCAGTCACTGTAAGTTGCTGGAATATTGTGTGATAGCTCAAAAAGCAACACTTTGTATTGTATCAGATAAAATATTTGCCCAGAGATGCAATCATCCAGGCTGATAATCCAGCATCTGGCTGTGCCCCGGAGGTCGGTGGAGCAACCACCGGCCGAGGCTGGGGGTCTTGTGAGGCGGGATCGATGCTGATCGCTGTAGCTTCCCTCTGTCAGTCAGTGAGCGTGTTATCTGCTCTGGCCCTTCACTCAATCACCCATTCACTCATTCACTCGCTCACTCATTCAATTGCTCACTCCCTCACGCACTGCAGCAGCACAGACAGGCCCGTCAGTCCGGCCTTTCTTTCAAAATAACAACACTGCCCCCTTTTGGTCAGACTAATCCGTCACCTGGACAGGATGATGTCCCACTTGAAAAACGACTGCACCGAACAATTTCTGACACTCGCCCTGTCTCATTGATTTATAAATCTTCTTCGGGAGAAAAGAAAGAGTTTTTTCTTTTTAATCGAGAAACAGCGGATAAGGGTTGAAGGTTGATATACTTTGGGTTGGCCTGACTTGGCTATATCTCTGACTGAATCACTGCCACTCAGGGCTTGTTACTGAGACACAGCTATTTCACAAGTGCTGGGGATCCACAGTGAAATAGTGCTTGTGGGAGAGATAGGGCTGGACTGGAGTCCCGGGGGGAGGGTAATTATCCGTTATGATCACTAGGAGACGACATGAGTCTGTGTGACAGCTTTTGTTATTTTGACCGCCGAGAAGAAGAGCAGAGGCGAGAAAGCATGATTAAAAGTGTGTCTGCCCTCCTTGTGTCTTTGCAGGAAGAAGTATGGTGACACCCGGGTGGTTTCTAAGGATGTGCCTTGACAGCAGAGTGGGAGAAAGAGCTGCGAGAGGGATGGACATGAGAGAAAAGAGCATCCTAAGGGGGTGTCGGCGAGATGTTTGAGGCCCCTCCAGCCCCGCCTCCCTCACTTTGTTGCTTGGAGACATTTGCAGAAAATGCTAATGAGTAGGAAACACAGGGACTGCATGATTGTATAAACAGTTACACAAACACAGCCGCCACAACAGCCACACAGAGCAGTGTGGTTAAATGGCTGATTATGATAACAACTGATAATTTAATGGATGCATTAATCTAATTTATGCACAGCATGGAATGACACTTTTTACAATCTGAATAATTAAAGTTCAGAGAAAAATGTAACCATAGCTGTAATATGAATAATAATATATCAGAGAGGTCTCAGCCTCCCTCTTTTTTTTTTCCAAGTTGACTGTTTCACTTGTCAAAGAAAAATGGACAATTCTCAGAGGCTAGCCAGTTTATGTGCTCATGTCCCGCTTGCAGCATCCCATGCCAGTTGTTAATTATTGTTAACCATTCACCGCAATTCATTGCGGGGAATTTTTATAATTAGACCACAAAATGTCAGCCTTTCCCCTACAAAGGCTTAATGGGATTTGGTTGTTTCAGGCTCCCAGTGAGTTCTACTGACACTCTCCAAGTTCCATGACAAGTCATGGATTAGATTGAGGATGGTTTATTCATTTTCGGCGCACTTTATGGCCAGTTGTTTTCATCTCAGCCCTTAAAGCCTTTCTCTTGTTTATGCCCCCCTAAAAATAAACATGAAACATTGGATTTGAAGCGTGAAGAAAAAGCTGAGATGCAATATAACTCAGAGAGAGTGCGAGAGAGAGAGAATGAGAAAAAACTATATCTACAGAGCTATTTTTTTTTCAATGTGATGAATTAGCAATGTGTAGGAGTCTCAATACACTGGTCTCACAATTCCCATGCTAATAGCCCAAGAGTGTAGAGAGAGAGATAGAGAGAGAGAGAGAGAGAAGCTGAGTCCAGAATTCAGCGTTTCATTTGAAGTGTATCTCTTGATTTCTATATAGGCCATAAACTTTGGTAATGAATATGCGCTGATGAAAAATTCGTACTCAAAAACTAACAAGACAACAAGTGCAAAGATAAAAATCCAATAGTAGAAAATGGTGTGTGGGTGGATTTCACAATGTGAGTACAAGTGTTGGCCTACATTCGGAAGGTGTTCATCAAAACCAAGATGTATAAAAATGGCCACAAGTTATGGAGATAAATATGATTAATATGAATCAGATAATATGCCTGATATCAGTTCCATATATTTGTTGCCTGTATTTTTTTTTTTATCAGATCTTATAAAAATAAAGTTTTGTGTGACTATTATTTTTCAAGACATATTGATCAATGGAGGATTTGATTTCAGCCACACACACACACACACACACACACACACACACACACAGGTATAGCATCATTTCAAGTACAAGTACCAAACAAAGCGGAGTATCTTAACTACATTTGTGCTGCGTTATGGAATCGTTTGAACAAAGTGAATTCACTAAAATGTCTTTGTTGTTGTAGAAGAGTCTTTGGAACTTCACAATACAAAGGTAGCAGAATAAAATTGTGCACACAGTGAAATGAGTATTAAATATCTCACTCCAGTAGATTGTGTTAGCGTATCTAGTAGAATGGGTGTCGCAACTAAGCTACAGGGCTGGATACATGATCAGATTATGTATTTAAAATATACCGAGGAAGTCACAACTTTACTGCAGTTCTTGTCAACGTGAAAATCTGCGTTACAAGGAACTTTTAAAGCTGCTCTGATCAATAGTTTCATATTAACAATTTGTGAGCGTGTAGGCTAATGTGAAAGTCGTTGCTTGTAGAAATGAATGAATGAATGGGCCCCTATGGTGCTGCAGTTTATTTTGGTTCAGATTCAGCGCTCTCATCAGCGTCGATTCCAGACATATGGCAGCTGTTTTCAGTGAAATGCTCTGATAAAGCCACTGCATGTTCCCGCACGGTGTCAAATGGCAGAAAAAGGTGAGCTACTTGCCGATGAACATTTATCAGTTAAAGAAACAGATATTTGCCTCGGGAGATGGTGAACGAGTTGTTTGCGTATCTGCTGGAGTTAAAGCCAGTGTTATCCTTTCTGCAGCCGCAAATTATGTGAGGGTCCGCTAGGTTCTGCGAAACTTACATTTTGTCATCGGAGGGTGTCTGTGAGCCTCTGGTGCAGACGTCTTGCCTATCCACCAATTTGTTATGCCTGCGTGGCCACAGCGCTACAAGAATACCAATCGCATGGATCCTGAGTTTGAAGAGACGCTGTACGAAGAGGTCCGCCGCTAACCTCACCTCCACGATCTGTCTTTAAAAGAATACAAAAAAAAAACTGAATGTGTCGTAATTCTTCTCGCTTGGGTTTCACCATTTTGATTCCATTCTTGTATTGCGCATGACCGGAACACGTGGACAACGATCTACTGTGCGAGTATGGACTGTGTCCTCGAAAGCGGACAAGTGGAGTACAGTGAAAGAAACCACGTGTCTGTAGCGTCGGCAGCTGACCGTGTACATGTCCGTAAGCACGTATACATACTAAGGCCATAGTCAGCACAGTTTAACATACAGGAGGTTTCTGCCGGCTGATGTTACTTTTTCACTAATACAGAAGAAATAACCTATGGTGAATCAGACAAAAAAAAGTTTCAGACTGTTGTGTCAGAAGAAAGCAAGTTTTGAGACTGTGTTTGGGTGTTGCTTACAGTCAGGAATCCTTCTTGCTTCAAATATACAGCTCAAACCTTTGACAAGAGTGTGTGAGTGTATATGAGAAAGAAAATCAAGCTTATAAATAGCAGGATACCAGTGCTGGGCTGGACCAACTTGCACCGATACACGTAAAAAGATGTCAGTGTGTGACATATTTGCCTTCTTTACTTTCTAAAGTCTTTATATAAAACCAAAGGGGCTGTGTCTTACAATCAGGTTCAGGTTTCTCACCGTGCCGGTGTCATCCCCTACTGTTTTTTTCCAAAGTATTGTATACGAGCAACAATGTGCTGCCTTGTAAGCAGCCAATGGTTTTGTTTCACTTCAGAGTGAAAATCATATTGCAGAGAAGTTGTTTGAGATACAAACTGCAATCCATCACAGTAAACCTCCTTTTATTTTATGTCGAGCTTATACCATTGTGTGGTAATGCAGTTGCAAAAAGGGAATGGTTTTGAAAACTGCTGAAAGGCAAACTTTGTAATGCAAGAAACTACCAAATCCACATTTACTTTTTCATGATGCGCATGCTTGCTTGCCATTTCTGTTCTAGGTTTGATTTTCTGACAACATAGCTTGTGAATGAAATGCTTTTCGGCAGCTGAATCTAAGATGTGCCAGTTCAAGCTCCCTGGGGCCTGAGCTAACTTCAGCTGGGAGACTCTCCTACCAAGGATTCAATAAAGAAAAAAATATGTGATATGCTTCAGAGCCATGCAACGTGAAGTCCATGCAGTTATTTTGAAGTCTGACTTTAAAATGGATTCTGCCTTGCTGGTGACATCAATGGTATTTTGCCATCTCCTTTTTCTTTTTTTTTTTCTTTAAAAACAACTGATCAGTGATAAAGTGACCGGGAAGGTCATACACTGCTGCGATGGTAAGTAGAAGTCTTTGACATCATTGACACACACCTTTTCTCCCTATTTCAACCTGTGCAAACCACCTCTGTAAAACACAAAGTTACATGACAGTGCTGATGTACAGTGCTCACTACCACTGCTTTGCTTGTACAAGATGCTGGCTGTGACTTCCTGCCAGTATTGTAGTGGCTGACAACATCCCGCATCTATTCTTCTGCTAAAATGTTCAGCCATGAGGTTATTTCAGTGCTCTGCTCAGATTCTCTTCTCACTAGAGGCAGAAGTACATACAGCAAACAGAGCAACACTTCCTTGTTCGTGTGATTCATCAAATTCATCAACACTGACATCATTCACAAGCTTCATTAATATGCAGCGATCAATACACAGTACTCTGAGAGCTTGCTTATATAATTATGTCACATCTGTAATATGGGACAAATGATACTGTGAACAGCATGTGATGCACTCAGAGGTATTTGTTGTCACTTGGTTGACATCACATTAACTGCTTCCTGGTTTGCAGCTGTCCAAGAGGTTCTATCACCGTATCTGATGTTTACTACGCCCCAAAAGCAAAAGCCTCCACAACACTAACATGTTTAGAGGGAAAACAGAAGTTAGCCTTGTTTACCTGTGTTGCTGATCCTACAATTCTTTCATGCAGTTGTTATTTATGTATGTATTTATTTATTCTTGCTTTCCTTTGACCAGAGGGATAATGCCACTTTGATGCCATCCTTTCATGGCCTTTACAACATTTGCAGTGGCATTTTGACATAGGTGGGCGGGCCTTTGGGCGGTGCGGGGGCTCTACACAACTTGGCTGAACGGTTGAATTTGTGTTTGTGTGTGTGTGTGTGTGTGTGTGTGTGTGTGTTTGTGTGTGTGTGTGTGTGTGTCCCTAATTCAGCAGCAGAGCCTAGAAGGCAGAGAGAGGTAGAGAGAGAAACACCTTACTCTCCCATGGTTTGGCTTTAGCGCTGCAAAGTGAGGCTATTATCAGGCCATGGCAATAGGGGTGAGGAGGGGGCCTCAGTAATAGTTTTTATAGGTCCACCACTGCCCTGTCTCTGCACCTGGCATTTATCTCCCCCTGGAGGTGCAGCAAATGATTTTAAATTAATAAGCAGGTACAGGATGGGCTGCCTGTGATGGGGTAGAATGCCCTGAACACAGAGAGAGATGAATAACTAGCTGCACGGTGTACAGTGGAGCCTTCCATTCTGTTTCTCTACTTTTATGTATCCATATGGCCGAATCTTTTCCCTTGGTGTAGCCATTTGTAGTCTTGGAAACATGAGCACAGAGTGACTAGAAATCCACAGAAAAGCATACACACTACAAACATTTTCACAAACCTGGATCTAAAGAAAAATCCTAAAACCCAAGCCCTGTGGTTATCTTGGTCAGCTGGCTTACACACACGCACACACAGACACTCACAAGTGATCAGCAAGATGCTTCTGAAAAAACAAAGACTCACCATCTGAGTTGTGTACTCCACACAGCTTCTGCCTGTACTGCTGTGTCTCTATTCTTCTTTTTAAACTTATGCCTTGCCTGGCAGCAACAGTGACTTGGTGCTGTTCTTTGCTTGTATTCAGAATTAAACTTTAATATGTGCAGTTGAGTTCCAGTATGTGAATAGCACTTCATCTTGCACAGTCTCTTTCTTTGCTCTGGTTTGTTCATGTGAGTGTTCTGGGAAACCATTAGCGGTCAAGATGTCTCCACATTATAAAATTAAGATAATTGTGATCATTATTGTGCTATTTTCCATTTCAGGCCAGTTGGACTGAGGTTATCTTTACTGAAAAAAAGAATTGGAATAACTAGGACCACATTGGCGCATGTAAACACAAATGCCATGTGAGCTCATCAAATTACCACCTGCATCTCCGGTGAACTGTTTCTTCTGCCTAACAGTGTGGAAGTAGCTGCTGAAGTGAACATGCAGCACTGCTGTGCAAGTGTTGTTTTATTAGTCAATGTTAATTAGGCAGAAGGCGGGCATACTCAGCAGGCAGCCATCTTCCATTATAGCCTTTTTGCAGCATTTGGCTTTTGACAACATCACTGTTTTCTATCTTCCAGTGACTGCTGCCCACTCCCATGACCAGGCCATTTTATTCCAAGTTCCAGGTGTTTGGATGTGGGAAGTCAGAGAGCCAGGGTGGGAGGCTGAAGTAAACAGCATGTGTGCATGCATTTTTATACGCCCCCCAGTCCTCCTGTATTCTGGCTGGCAAAATGCCTTTATACCAGAAGAAATACAATTCTTACATTTTGCAATTCCACCTACACACATGGGGTTGCACACACATGAAGGCCCATGAACTCAAACGCATACAAAAAGTAACACAACTGCCCATGATGGCTGAAAAGAATGTATTTGCATGCAACCCCACTGGCACACAGAGACAGAAAGACCATACATAATAATAGATATATATGTATGTATAATAGGGTACACAGTCCACGACATCCACAAACAAGCACTTGCCCATTAACACACACACACAAGCTTGTTTTTTTTTTTTTGCCCATCCGTTCCTGCAGACAGACTTCGGTGTTTTACTATAAATTTGCCAGAAGACAAGAACAGTCTTATTAGATTGTTCATTATATTTTCCTGCAACAGTGTAATATAAGTTGGAGAAGTTAATTCCCCTCAAAATTAATTACTTTTCCAAACTTTGTTAGAGCCTCAGTCATTTTGATATTTTTAAATCAAGTCAAAAAAGAAAAATGTCTATTGAACCTCAGAACTTTGCAGTTTGTGTTCCCAGGTTGCATAGTTCACGTCAAAACGGCTCACAGGATCAAGACTAAAAGTCTACAGTTGTGTTAATGGCTCCGTAAACTGCCCTTAAGCACAGGGGTGCTTAGAGCTAACACACCGTTGTTAAACAGGTACAGCTGGTAGTTGTGATATTTCATAGGATAAGTGAAAATTTCTGATGGTGGCACTAGAGGAAAAGTCAGGAGATTACCAAAGTGTGTACGGTTCATCAGGGTTTTGCTAATTTAACTTAAATACCTTGTGTCTTAAGTGGCCCATAAATATAACCCCCATCTAATTTCATTCAATTAAGCACTCGACTCCCTGGTATTCCTCAAATTTGCATTCAACAACATTCTGGTGTCAAAATGTCCAAAAAAAGCATTATTTTCTATTGTTTTTCCTATAGGAAAAGTATATAGGGTCGCTTTTGACCCATAAGGTATACAGGGATGTAATGTTTTTCTTCAGGGGATGGTAAATGCAAATGATAGTAAGTAATTTTGTTTTTATTTCCCAGTTTGACTTCATGATGACACTGTCTCACTGTTAGTATGAATTTATACATTGAGGAAGAAATCTTGGATTAGCTTCTTGTCACAGTAACATGATGTATTTTCTTTGATATTGGGTGGTTTTAATGACAGCAGCTCTGTAAATTCAGATTTCGTTTTGTATCATTTATGGACCACATCATTTAAAACCAGAACTGGAGCATGAGAATGTCGAAGCAATTCAGACCGCATATCAGACGATAGCTCTGAATGGCACAATGGTCAAGATAAGTCCAGGTAGCGGCTCCATCAGTAGATAGGACTGGAGAAGGAATCTCATTAGTTACCTCTGCTGCCATTACCCTGCTGCTATTAAAGATTGAGCGATCAGTAATTATTCAGGCCAATTTTCCAGATTGGGAAAATTTCCAGAGGATCTCACAAACTCACCCTCTCGGAAAATGTTGGCATGCAACTGTTGTGGTCACAGCAGGAGAAAAAGAAAAAGCTGCCACAACTTCCTAAAGCTGATGGATGCTCTAAAAATCTTCAGAACCACTTCTGCTGAATAAATCGCACAGAAAACGCTGGGAGATGCCATCATCCATGCTTGATCACAAAACAGTGCATATAGGATAGTGCAGTATGCACATGAAATAAAAAGTCTCCACTGAAAAAATATTAATCATATTCTATAGGATCATGATTTTGTGAACCACATGTCAAAATATCATGGGCATATCATGAGATGAATGTCTGTCATTGCAATCCATTAAATAGTTGTTGAGATATTCCACTCTGGACCAAGATGGTGGATTGAGCCATACTGCTAATACCCAGCAAGCTCCTGACATCAAGGTAAGGTCATAAAGACGTAGGACTCTAAACGACTCCAATGTTGGACAGATATTACATTTTGGTTTGGAATTAAAATCAGATTGATGTCAAAACCCAACATTGGCTAACTGACACTGTGATGTTTAACAGGCTTTGGGTTTTGTTCAAAAAAAGAATGTCAGTATTCTATATGTCAAGATTGGTGTTGCCATGAAACATTTGAAAGATGATGTAATTTGATTACTTAACAACTCAACTTAAAGCCAACACTAATAATCCCACAGGGATGGCTGAAAATACCTTGGACAGGTGATGAAGTTTATGGGTTAATCTAGTACAGATTCAAACAAAACTGAATGGATATAAATGAAGCTTAGTAGCTTCCTTCAATCAGCAAGGCCATCCTCATACTTACTGTATTTACATGCACACACACACACACACACACACACACAGAGACACACACACACACACACACACACTCTGAGGGCTTTCGCTCTTTCAGTTAAACCAATCAGATCCTGCCACACTCAGTGAGGCAATCACCTCATTGCTGTCAAACTTTAAACTTTTCCTCTCTGCTGCTGTCAGCTGTCATTTCAGTGTCAGACCAATGAAACCCTCCTCCACTCCATTCACCCCCACTTTTCATCAGATCCAGCGTCCTCCACTGAGCCCATCAGAAACCTGCTCCACCTCACATCTATCCATATTTTCAGCAATCATTCACCTCTTCTCTACCAGCGGTGTCTAGACTGCAGCGAGGGGATATTGTACTGCTCTGTGTATGGCAAATAAATCTAATTTAATTTCTCTCCTCATTCGTCTCTCCTGATTGAACTTGAGTTGATCAAGTAAATACTGTAGATTGTTGACAGTGTGACACGTTAAGTGATGCAAGTTGTGTTTAGTCTAGTCATAGATATGTGATTAGTTAGTCCAGCCTCACAGATACACTAATATATGCAGTGCACCTGTTCTTGCTCTGGACTTTCATCATTGTTATAAATGTTACAAGTGCTTTGTGTGTCCTCCCGTTAACAGATTCCTCGCCTGCTGTTTAAAGCAGTGAGGCAGTACAGAGAAATGTTCTTTTCTGCAAACAGTTTGTTATGTTATTGTTTCTCAAATGCATCATTAGTTCCAATCACATTGCTCAGTACACTAAATTTTCTTTATATTATAGAAAAATTGCCATTTTAGATACACAGTCTGTTAAAACACCATGAAACTTCTGTGTCAGGTCATATGAACATAAATTTATTCACTTTAATTAATATGAAACAGTGTTGAAAAAAATAATTTACAAAAAAATATTCATGTCCATAAGCCTTCTTGCTAATTATTAACTCCTGCTAACCTCTGGCTAGCGAGGAGAGTTGCTGCTCATGGCGGTGACAGGCAGTAAGTGAGGCTGTAAAGCTGCAGGATGGCACAACAACGAACGTGTCCTGGTGGGATGGACTGGTATATAAACTACGGGCATGAGGAGCAGATGAGTAGGTGGCTGGAGGGTGGGACAGACTGTGGTGACCAAAAACTGCAGTTCCTCGAATGGCCACTTGAGGCTGGCTCCAAAAGCGAGTCGATCCCCGTAGACTCCCATGTTAAAATGCCCAAAGTTGAAAGGCGTTTGACCTGGTTGTCATTGGCACCGAGTGTGGCGATGAGCTTACAGCCAATGAGCGCGCAGGACACAGGGTGAGGGGAAACCGGCTGCTGCCCTTGGATCTTTATCCGTTCTCTCATCCATGGCCGCGGGAACGTGGTGAGAGCATAATGTTCTTATAGTGTTGACATAAGCAGTTGTACTCTGCTTCAGAATGACTTCCTACCTTGACCTTAACCATCCTCACTCCTCGTGCCTTAACCTAACCAATCCAACTAGCGAAGGCAACGACCATTAGCCAATCAGAGGCAGTGTAGTGCGGGTCATGTGAACTCTATGAAAAGGCTTCGTAAGTTTACATCCGGCTGCTGTAGCATTGATAGATAATCGAAGGATAAAATCATAATGAGCAGCTCAACTAACATCGTTTTCGTTTGGTTGTAGATTTTGATCGGAGACGGAGACCGTCGCAGCAGGCACCCGCCGGACTATCACCGCCACCATTGAGGACCCTGCTGTCAACAGGTGTAAGGCTAGGAGTGACTTGGCGGCATTTGAGGAGCCTCTCCAGCCACCCAACTTCAATTGGGAAAGAAAGTTTCAAACGTGCATTTGCACCAACTTTGTTTGCTGAATGTGAGTGTCTTCATTATGTGGCGGAGTGTGGTCAGGTTGTGTGTTTTGCTCGCGTGAAGAGGCAGCTGAGGGGAAAACGGTCGATTAGGTGCCCTTCACCGTCCCGAGGAGCTGGACCCAGGCCAGTCCTGATCTCCCGCTCAAAATGCCAGGCGATGTCACCAGATAGTCTAGTGTCACAGTTCAAGATGAAGCAACATGTCTACCTAAGCTCCTTCCACAGACAAGAGCTCTGTTGACAGCAGCTGAAAAACTCATCTCTGTGGCCTCATCTGAGCGGACCTTCTCCGCCTTGCATCGTGAAAACATGTCTACAGCGACACCGTGACCCAGAAGAGACTGACTGACTCAGCTCTCCCAGATGCATGTCCACACTGACCTTTTGAACTCATTGGACATCCATGCCCTTATGAGAGACTCTCTACAACACTTCAGCGCAAGGTCACATTTGGACCATTATACCTACAGGAGCACATCTTCTGCAGCTCAAGGTTAGTTATTTGGTCCAAGCTGCCGCCGAGCAGTTTAATATTCAGTTGTCAATTAGTTTTAACATCACACTGATATACTTTTTTTGAAAAAATTTGCGTATTTGGAGATGTTGTTGTGTGCTGTGCGCAATGGGCTTTTGGACATGTGTATTGCAATGATATGGCATGACTTGGCTGCTGCTGCTGTTTTTTTTGGTGTGTGTGTGTGCAGTTTAAGATTCAGTTGTCAACTACTTTTTAACATCACACTGATATAACATTGTTGAAAAAATTTGCGTATTTGGATATGTTGTTGTGTGCTGTGCGCAATGGGCTTTTGGACATGTGTATTGCAATGATATGGCATGACTTGGCTGCTGCTGCTGTTTTTTTTGGTGTGTGTGTGTGTGTGTGTGTAGTAGTAGTTTTGCTGTAGGCCTGTTGTATTGCTCCTCCCACTACAGCACCTTCAACTTAAAACATCTTTCCGCAGCCATGCTGTCACCCATATTCTTTTCTTTTTTCCTCCTTGTTTTTTTCACTGCAAATAAGAGCAAAAAAAATTTGGCTCGATCTTAAAAAAGATATCCTTGTCTCACTCATCGCATGATTTCGTGTGTGTCACAAACAGAGCCTAGAGACCAGACAGACACACTGGGGAATCGTCCTGGTGGGAGATCCTGTAATTTGTTGTGACCCACTGTCGCTGATCAGTCATGTATTTAAAGCACAATGACTTCAAGACCGGGTTGTGTATGAAAGTGATGTACACGGGCAGGTAAAGTCAGCATGCCCAATACAATTGCTTTTAGAGTGTGGCAGTAATAAACTCTCCCAAAATGGAGCTTTTCTTTAGATTATGTAATCACTGCAGTCTACATCTGGTTTTTAACTTGGGTTATTTAAATTGCGGCAATCAAATGAAATGTGAAATACATTGCCATGTGGTTTTCCCCACATAAGCCTACATAGGTGATTGCAATTATTCTTGCTGACTAGACTTCTGCTCAGGTTAAAGTTTGGTTCAGTTTGAGTCGTTTAAATGCTAGAAATAACTACATTTCAAGTGCTTATAAAAGGAAAGGGCTATAATTTATTGAAAAGTGCTGTAAAAATCAAGTTATTTTTTATGTATTTGTGCAGCTGTAAAAGGTCCAACAATGTCTTCATTTGAGTCAGATCAAGCTCAGTCTGTCCAGGTCCACACAGCTCAGAGAAGAGGTCTAGTGTGAGAATAAGCCAGCATGATACCAGGGTATTGTCTTGTAGACAGAGGAAGCTATACTGTTACCAAAACAAACAAAAGGAAAAACTGAATATGACTGTATTCTCAACCATTTTCAGCAGTTTGAGGAGTTGGTCAGTTATTATTCTGTAAGGTTTTGTTGTTTTTGCATTTGCTTCATTGTGGCAAGGTTACGGTCTCCACACAGATGTGATGTTTTTTGTCTGTTGCCATCACACTTTGTCACATTTTGCTTTTATCAATACACAAATCTTTGCCCTTCAGCAAAGCATAAAAACCTTTTGCTGAATTAAGATTTTTTTTTTTTTTTATTTCTTTGGCATTTGCACTCAGGAAAGTAGCCAGTTCTGGACTGGCAAGACACAGATCAACATCAAGTATTTTAAAATGCACAGTGGCATTTTCCATTATACTGCTGTTAATTCGTTTAAGCTTAACCAGTTCAATGCAAAGTCGAACAATGTCAAAGCGGAGTTAAAGTTCGCCTTTGCTCCTATAAGCCCTACTGTATACTACAAATAAACTTACACAGATGTGTGAACATGTCTCCCACATAAAACAGGTCACAGTGAACAGAAATCAATCTCCAGGGCCTGTCACATCTCTCTGTTTGTTATGTAGTCTTTCACTGAGCCACAGCTCGCCAGATTAAGGGGGCCTGGCTGGTACATCTCATCCCATGCACCAGTGACATGAGGCAAGCACACACACCTGCATCGCAGGCAGATATTATGCAGCATAACGCTCACTCGCACATCTGTTGAGGAAGAGACTGGATGATTTATTTATTAGCACCCAATTAAAACTTCAGGAACAAGAACACTTCAATGGGAATATAAATATCAAATAGAGTAAGCTCTACACGACTATTTAGTCATGCAATCTGGCTTCTGCACCATGGCATGCCAGAGACAGAAAGAGAAGCTGAAGATCAGGAAATGGAAGTGGAAACATTCAGATCTTTTGTGCAGCAAAAGAATCCTTTATTTCACTCTCATCATTTTCACCACCTCCTCTACCCTTTCTTCTTTCTGTGCTGTAAATGTGATTTCTTTTTCATGTTCGTTTTTTTTTTTTTTTTTGGAAAGGGAAACAGGGTCTGTATTTCGTTTTGACGGAAGCTCTGACCACACTATAGGCCAATCGATTGGCCTCGCTTGGTTTAGTGTAGGAATAAATGTTGTGGGCATAGCCAAAGGCTGGAGAGGACTGATTGTGTGGCATTTGTTACGCTCACCAGGGAGTCAAGAGTGGTATTGTTAGGGTGAATATGGATTTCGGCACAGCTGAAAATGAACTGACTTTTCTCAATGAAATCTGATGTGCACATGAAGTCACTGTAACTGCAGGTAACTACAATGACATATACATCCCATGCCTTATCTGTCGCTGTCAATGATTACATTTAAAAAAAAAATTTTTTATGCTATCACAAGGAGAATCAGTGACGGCTTCGTCTGTAATATTCCAGACACCAAATACTCCATTATACCTCTTCCTAAAAGCAATAGAGGGCTTGTTAATGTGCAGGACACATGGCCCACTTCCTTCTGAATTAATCCATCAAGCTTGAGATACTTTTAAGGATAAGTGTCTTCTCTCACACATGATCTGAGATTCATTTGAAAGTCATTACTTAATTAAAAAAGATTGGTATCAGGAGGTTAAAGAAGGGGGAAAAAAATCTCACAGGAGGATGACTAATTTCCATAGTGATGCGGACGTCAGTTATAGACTTATAAAAATACACTCAGAAAAAAAGAAAAGCAGAAAGGTGCAATACAGCCCCCCAAGTGACTAAAATGTACCTTTCTTTTCAAACAATGCACATTAGATAGAATACAGATGTTCAGTGTGTCACTTTTTTTTTTTTCCAGAAATTGAAACAGCCCTGTAACCACAATGCCAACACTCCCTGTTGTCATAAGCTGGGCGTGGACAACTTGCTTGCTTCTTCTTTTACATATGATTTCCCGCTGCTTCTTTTTATCTGCCAGCAGGGAGCTTCAGGAAAGCGCATCAAGCACATCCTTTTTTCAGTGCTGTCACCTCTGCCATCCAGTAACAGTTGTTAAAGTGCATTATCCCACCAATGGACGTCGCTAGCGGTGACTGAGCCGGAATTGGGTTTGGAGAGGGGCTCGTTGAAGAAGCAGCGGGACAGGACAATGTAGCAATGGACTCATAAGGGATACTGTGCTGTAATCCAAAAAAAACCAAAACAAAATTTCTTATTTATGGACTTCTTGACATTTTTACACTAGGCCCAGTCTTTTATGTGGCTGATTTGGTAATCCTCCTTCATGCGTCAAAGTATTCATTGGGTAATTTGTGAATAAATTATTCAACTTCTGTCACCTCTCGGGTAGTTTCTAATGCTCACCCGTGTTAGACTAAAGTACAGAGTCCTAGGCTCTCTCTGAGATGACGTTATCACGGACCCCTCCTCCGACCACGCATGAGGCGTTTAGAAGACGTTGGATTTTAAAACCTTTTAAAATATGTCAGCTATCGTCAGTATTCTACCTCTAATTACCATTAACATTAGATGTTGTCCTGACATTGAATTTTGGTCACTTGACATCACAACCTACAGTCAACCTTTTATCAACATCTAATGACATTGGTGGCCAGCTGTGTGCATGCTGGGGTAACACACATACAGCTCTTGTAATGGACAGTAGGTCGGATAGAAATACCCCCAATAATGAGAGAACTGTAAATTAGATTACCAAGTTATGGCTCCATTTACACTTGGTATTAACATGTGACATTTATGTCATCCAATCCACATGTCTTTGCATGTATAACTGTTGATAGTAAGCGTTCACATTATCTTGATTCTTTGAATCTTAATATAATGTATGAATTACGTCGGCAGTTTGTCTACAAACATGGACAGGTGTCGTTCCTTTTTTGCAAGAATGTTTATGGACTGCATTTACTACTCACTGAGGTGTGAGCGTGATGTAATCAGGTGTGTGAGTGTGAGCCAGACCAGCTCCATATGGGTCTATTCTGTTCTACATTACAACTTGTATTTTTCTTTGTCCATATATGGATATATAGATCCCATGATCACGTAAGGTATAGATGAAGTCTATGTGACAGTAGAAAACAGTGTTAGGCAGTGTTATTATCTTGTGCTAAGTATCTTAACTTACAGTTTAGCTAACAAATGTTAGCTAGCTGATGGTGCACCCTTTCAATTCCAATGTTGGCTTGGTATTTCATTACCAATATAAAAAGTCATGAGCGGTGAGACAATGGATGGTTAGTTGTTATATATATTTTGACATAAATATAGTGATTATTATTTCATTTTAATAGCCTTGTGTGAGGCTGTGGTGGTCAGTCTTTTACCTTTTTATTAGAGTTTTACCTGATTGTGTAATTGCACAATATTAAAATCCATGTGGTGAAGGCGAAGTAATTGTATTAGCAGTAGTACATTACTCTACTGTACTGAAGTAAAATTTTGAGGTACTTTACCTGAGTATTTCCATTTCATGCTACTTGATAATTCCACTCTACTACATTTCAAAGGGAAGTATTGTACTTTCTACTCCACTACATTTATTTGACAGCTTTAGTTGAACAAGCAAGATACTGTAAGGACTGTAACACTTCAGTTCACTGAAGCACACGCCTGCACTGTACCAGGCTCCTTTTTGTCGATGCCCGGAATGTCATTGTATAATTCACACTCTGTTACGTGGTTGAAGAATACTACTGTACCTGTAAGGCCGAATTAGCACAAATGCGCAGGAAACACACACATCTGGTCTTACTTTTCAGTTAAATTTGTTTTTCCTCCTTATCCTACTTCTTTGAAACGCTCCGTCAGGCTCACCCTTTACAAAGAGAGAAAGCGAGTGAGACAGAGTGGCAGGGGGAGGAAGACTTGTTAAGGACCAGATAAATCCCTCGCAAAACAGCAGCACATCTGTAAAATTAATAGAAAAGCCTTTCATAACAGGGTGCCTGTCTGACATGCTGGCAGTCTGCCACCTATCACCAGAGTGTCCTTATTACCTCTGACATATTAGATGTGATGTGATCTGTGGCTCTGGTAATAAACTAGAACCCCCTGCATCCACAGACTCCACTGACAGGTCCACATCATCAGCATGTTCCATTTGATCCTGTCTTAGGCTCTTTCTCCTCCTGCCATTCATTTAGAAAGGACAGATGGTCAGATGTGTGAGGATTAGATTGACAGAGGAGGTGTTAATATTTGTCCATGACATGCACATGTCTCAATTCCTTAATACATTTTGTAAACTTATGTGAGCTATATAAATTGGTGTGCGCGCATGTGTATCTGTATCTCTTTTCTTTGTCTGTCTTCAAGTGGACACTTGCCATCACCGATCTGTCTATGTGACACAGAATCTCTTTTGCCACGACTTCAGAGGCAAGACAAGGCGCGAGCGGGGCGGAGGGACTAGGTAAAGATTTGTCAGACCAGGCCGACAACGAAAACCTGCACACAAGCCCAGCTTTGGATGATTTATAGGGCTTATTTCTGAGAATGGTAAAGTGAAATTAATCACGTTCCCACCTGACGTTGCTGCTCAGCAGTGATAAATGACAAGCTGCCAGGGACAGACAGTGAGCCATCCATGAAGCGCCCGCCGATGTGCTCCTTCCTCAGATAGCCTGACCCGGGGTGCTGCCTTGCCAGATGCCCCTCTCTGGATGGCCAGTGCCAGGCGAACAGGGGCCAGTCCTGTCTCCTCCTACTCTAGCACCCCCCACACACCCCCCCAGCTGGGTATCCATAGAGGGGCCTAATGATTTGGGGACAGCCTGCCAAGCAGATGGAGAGTAGAGCAGGGGCTTACCCTATCAGCTAGTGGTGTTGTCTGATGGGTGGGCCACAAAGCACATCATATGGTGCCTCCACTCTGTGGATGCAAGAAGACATAATACAATGCAAAAATTATCTGGATGAGAGAACACTAAATATTAATTTCAATTAACTTCTGTAAACTCTACATTGCTCTGTACCTCACATGCTTCTTTGAGAAAGAAGTTTAAGTTTTCACACTTGAGTGTTCTACAAAAGTGACAGGTTATTAGTAGGGATCGACCGATTATCGTCCGGGCCGATTATCGCCGCCGATATTCAGCATTTTGACGCATATCGGCATCGGCTTTTTTTAAAATTCAACAGCCGATAAGAGATCAATTTAAAACTGGGTTATTTTGGCTCTGATGCAGCCGCGCCTCTCTGTCTGCTGTCACTACTCTGTCGCCAGCATTGTCCCACCCACAGCACCATCTGATTGG